>NW_021831857.1:0-35000 GCF_006345805.1 Octopus sinensis | reverse complement strand
GTATGTGTGTGTGTGTATAGCACACATAGTCTGTATGTATCTATGTTTTATGTATGTGTCTGATATTATCGCACCACTATCGAATCTTAACTGATGTCGGTGTGTTTACGTCCCCGTTACATAGCGGTTCGGCTAGAAATACCGATAGAATGAGCAATAGGCTTACAAAGAGTAATTCCTGAAGTCGATTTGTCCTACTAAACGCAGTGCTCTAGATGGGCCGCAGTCATATGACTGAAACGGGTAAAAGAATATATTTATATACAAACACACACAGACACACACACACATGCATATATATATATATATATATATATATATATATATATATAGATCAATAGAGAGAGAGAGTGATAGACAGAGATATACAGTGATAGATACACACACGCATATATTTGTTTGTATATATATATCGATATATGTTCACGCACTAATATATTCATATATATGTATATTTATATATACATATATATGTATATTATATATACAAATATATTTATATGTATATATATGTATATTTAGGTGTGTGCGCCTGTGTGTTCGTGTGTGATAACGTGTGTGATCTTATGTGTGTGTGTGTGCTCCATAGGAACATATGTACGTGATTCATGCATACATCCTTACATTCATCCATCCATCCGTACGTACATACATCCACATATTAATACATACATACGTAAATGCATACATACATACATGCATATATAAATACATAAAGACATACATATATTAACACAAAATCCATGACTTACCGTTTTCGATTTCTCTTCCATTTTTCCTATTCTTGAATCTTGATGAAGAATCACGATCGTCAGAACGAGAAGAACCCCAAAAGCTATGAGAGAAGAAATGGAATAACGCTGCGAAATATTCCTGGACAGTTGTGCGAAATCCATTCTGGTGACAGTTGTCGGTCGTAAGTGATACTTCGTGTGGCTTCAACAAAAGATCGAGATGCGAGGTTTAAGCTGAAGACCTGTAACTGAATTCCACGTATTTATTGAGCGCACAACAACCCAGCTCTGGCATAGATCTTATCGTAAATTTATGAACCAATGCGATTGGTGGAACTGTAAAAGCGGGTGTGAACTTGTCTGACAGGTTTAATTATTGGAAAGAGATGGTTTGATATTGTCACACAATAATTAGCAAAATATTTTGATGAATGAGAGACACGTGTAAAGTTAAATGTTTCCTGTTTCTGGATATATTATGATATATTTATTTACTAATGTTGTTATTTAATTTTATTTGTTATTCTTGGGAAACTGTTTTAATATACAGTGTGGGAAGTATTTCGTTCAACCAGCAAATACACAGACACAAAGACACACACACACCGACACACACACACACACACACACTGACACACACACTGAGAAACACACACACAGACACTGAGAAACACACACACACTGACAAACACACACACACGCACACACACACACACACACACCGATACACACACAGACAAATACAAACACACATACACACTGACACACACACACACACACACACTGACATACACACACACACACTGACACACACACTGACATACACACACACACACTGACACACACACAGTGACATACACACACACACAGACACACACACACACACACTGACATACACACACACACACACCCGCTGACACACATACACACACTGACATACACACACACACACACACTCACACACACACACATACACACTGACATACTCAAACACACATACACACTGAAACACACACACATATTCACACACACACATGCATACACACACACATTCACACACACACATACACACTGATATACACACACACACACACTGACATACACACACGCACACACACGCTGACACACATACACACACTGACATACACACACACACACACACACACACACACACACACACACACTCACACACACATACACACACACACACACTGACATACTCAAACACACATACACACTGAAATACACACACACATTCACACACACACACATTCACACACACACATACACTGACACACACACACACATACACACAGATATACACACACACACACTGACACACACACTAACACACACTGACCCACACACCGTGACTCACACACACTGACACACACACACGCTGACACACACACACGTTGACACACACACACACACATACACACACATGGACACATGCGCACACACACACACACACACATTAACACACACACAGTGACACATACACACACACACATACAAACACACACACACACAAGTATGCGTGAAAATGCGTGCTCGTACGAGCGACCGCAGTTACTGTTGGGGCACAAGGTTGAAGTCAACTCCTCTAGCGAAGTATTTATCAAAGAGAAATACCGAAGGTAGGTAACTCACGACAGACTCCAGCCTGGCGCTCTAATGGCTTCACTTACTCGTTGTTGTTGACTATGTTTAAGTTAAAGCTATGGCTTTAAGTTTGTCCAGATATTCCCCTCTTCGGTATTTTCTTTTGGTAACGACTGAACTGGAACCCGATAGGGAGCAGCACTCGACTGATATGCTGTTTTTGCACCATCCTGCATTGAATTTGCCTTTAGAGTTTGAAATATGCCATTAGCACATTTTAACGAACCTAAAAATTTCTTATGCCTAATACTGAGCGCTAATACTGTTCACTGGAAACGCCATGTTGAATGTTTCCATATATTCATTTGTCAATTTGCATTTCGTGCTTTCATATTACTTAATTATTATTCTTTTTCTCTAGCTTTTTCACAATCGAGCATTCTTATGGCACGCAATTAATCGGAGAAAAAACGTGCTGCCACCCACAGATCCCTCTTTCCACGGATACCTTCGTTTATCTGGCAGCCATTCTACAAACTCCCACATACAACGAGCAATCATGCTGGGTAGAGTGTGAAACACTCAACATGTTGCACTGATTCCACCTAATGTATATTTTATAAGTCGTCTTCCTTTCCTTATTAAGTCGTTTATGTGTGTTACAGTTATTGTATGCATGTATCTCGAAGCAAGTTCCTCTTCTGCGAGTTTGATAGTTTTATGTTACAGACGGAGATAATTTGTTGAACTCGATGTTTTGTGTTGTTGCTGTAGATTCGGTTGATGTTGTTCTTGAAGTCTACTCATATTTCTTGGTGGTTTCATATTTTATTTTGGCACATCAGTTTTCAGGGAACGATGAGAGGCTGTGTGTGTAATGTGACGCGAGGCTGTGTTTGTGTGTGATTTTTGTAGAAAAGCGGGAATATGTGAATGTAGGTTGAAAATAGTTAATCGTGGGACGTGTATTAGTACCCTTGTCGAAAGTGTTTCGTGAAAACTTCAATGTGTTAGTAACCTGACAAGTAGAAAGGTAGTCAACATTTTGTGGTATTTCTTCAGTGGATATCAAATATCCTTTATTAGGTAATATCCGCCATTGGATTGCAGAGATTTCATCGCATCGATTGTACTTACAATGATACGTATGGGAGTATTTTTTTTTAACACATCATGATTTAGTGATGTTAATTATAAGCTTTTATCGTGTTTTCTGAAGATTGATCATGAAAGGGTGATATATTTGTACGGAGGTGTTTCATTTGGGGATTGTTTTCATTTTAAGACGGAATACAACACACATTTAAACGAATCATCATTTTATTTCAACTTTTAAATTTGATAAACGGAACCTCATACAATGTATTCTAGAATCATTCCCTGAGGATTACATCGTTCTGTTAAGCTATTTGTCACATTCTATGACGTCTCTGTTGTTTCGTTTTGAATATTTTCTGAAGATTTGTAGCCGCAATTTATTTAACGACATATATTAGTTGGATACAATATTGCGAAACACAATTACAAGAAACGTATATGTTGCTTTTTTATATTATATTTTATGATTCGCCGACATAAATTTTCATATAGAAACGAATGTAAATTTCTATTCAGTATTTACTGCACACAACGCAGGTTAATTCTCGACCTTTGACATACGGTGGACATGGCAATGAACCACAACCAGCCTGAACGAAAAATAAATTAGCTGCCTTTTCGTCTCTGTAACCTGCTGGATCAGCTTCTGGTGCATAGTCCACACACACATATTCAAGTCTGCCCTTATGATAATGAATTTCGGTCATCAAATATCCCGAATACTCAGCTGTCCAACCTTCGTAACACTTTGTCCTGGCTGGTAACATCATAACAACAGCAGGTTGTCGTGTCAAACAGACAGCGCACGGAACGTTGTGATTCTGAATTGATTCAGCGTTAGCAAAAGAAAAGAGTTTATTAGTTGGGTATAAATATAGTTCATATTCACTGCCATAAATGTAACCACCTCTTTCAAATTCTGTCGTATAATTGGCCCAAATGGGATCGTTAGGTAGACATAAGAGGTTACTTCCGCCACCTGTCTTGTCGAACCATTGTCCACCAGCCACACCTAGAATTGGTAAGAATAAATCAAATAAAAAAGATATTAAGCAAAATTATATATGAAATAACGGAAACATTCTTTACAACTTGACACCTAAAAGAAGTCATGTTTACTCGCGTGTGAACGAATTGTGGTGTATATATGTTAGTGTTTATTTTAGTGTAAGCTGTGTGTTGCTGAATCGTAGGTCTGCATTTACCTTGTCATACTATGTATATATATATAAATATATATATATATTTATATCGAAGTAAGCAACAAGTATATCCAGAAGTAATACGGTACGTTTGTTTCATGTAACTCCATTTATATATATATATATATATATATATTGTATATACGGGTAAGTAATTGTGGTTACGACGTGGATTATTATGTACGTTTGCATGGGGTAGGTGTTTTTAGGTGGATGTCAATAGATGAAGAAAAAGAAAGATATTTTATAATGCATGCACTCGTGTTTATCCAAAATGGAAAAGATGTTCACGTGTGAACGGGGATATTTTGGGTGGTGGAAATTGTAGGAGGTTTGAGTAGGGCAATATGAAAGACGAAGAGATTCAGAGAAGTGGTGGGTAACCGTCGATGAAATGTTGTTTAGTCGATCATACGAGAGTCGGTGGCTAAACCTCTCGTTTAGACTCGGACGAATCAGGCTTACATAGACGTTATGATCACACAGACTTTATTTCATTCAATACTCAGAAATGAGGTGGGAGGAAAAATTGTGACGTTCAGTGATGGCTTAGTGCTTAAGATTAATGCACGGCGGAGTGGGCGACCAATAAAGGATACGTGTAGGGTTTATAGAGAGCAGATTCGGAGCATTTTGGGGGATTGTGAGGTTAATTGGGGAAGCCGTTGGAAGAGGCAGTTTTGAATTGGAAGTTTCGGAATTACCTTACAAAGATATACTGGATAATTAATGAGGTGATGTGGTGCATGAAAAGAGCAAGGTTTTAGCGATAGGACGATTTCGGTGAAGCGGAGAAGAATAGAAGTGCATTCTGTACTCTGTTGTGTTCTCTCACTAATATTTAGTCTCTCTCTATTTTACTTAATGAATACAGTCCTTAGCTTTTTCCATCAGTTACAGTGTGTGGCTTGTCCAGTCCTCATTCTACATTGTGCTTTCATTCCATTAACCATTTACAGTCACTGCCATCAATTCTAATAGACTCTATTCAATTTATCCCACACCTACGATCATTGGGCACTCTAGTTAATGATAGTCAACTGGCCACATTTCAGCTCTTGTCACTCACGTACAATACCACCATCCGTAGCCAGTACAATTGATCACCAGTTAGCAGCCTCGGTATTTGATATCTACAATCCAAAGCTGGTTAGCCAGAAATTCTTGATCATCATGGTGGTTTTCAGTCCAGCCCTTGTCTGTAATTTAGCGTAGATATATCTATATTCTGTAGTTAGACAACATCCTTTTCACTTGGTCCGTAGTAGACAACATATAATATTCTGATTTGACCAAATACCTACAAAGGAGTAAGCAGTCTTGTGCAGACTCTATAGGGTCTATAGGTATCGTTTCAAACGTGATATGTCATCAAATGATTTGCTTAAGTGTGCGTGCGTGCGTTTACGTGAGAGAAACGGAAAGAGAGGGGGCGACACAAAGAGAAAATGAGAGGAATAAAAAGAGAAGAAGAGAAAGATAAAATGAGAAAGAGAGGACAGAAGTATAGTTTATACTAACCGTCATATACAAGGCTTGAATTAGTAGGACAAGTTGTTCTGCCCCACCGGGTATACAATGATCCGGGACCGGGTTCTGTGAAATTAAAATGAAACAATTTAGTTTTAAAGAAAGAATTCTTGAATCCTATACAAAGGAAGTTGTTGGTTTGGAAGGAATTGATAGAGAGGAGAGCAATTTAGAATTTAGGAGAAGAAGAATGAGTGAATGAATGAAAATCAGAATGAAAGAAGTAAATGATTCACTAAGAATAAATTTTAAACGAAGAAAATTAGTCATTTGTCTATTGAGCCTTTTGTTGACGTTGATGTCAACGATTTGAGAGATTAATCTCAGAATATCAGAATGTGTATTTGTCTCCCTTAAGAACGGATGTTTGTTTTGTTGTTGAACTTGGATGTGAGTATATATATATTTGTGACCGTAATAATGATAAAGTATTTTTTAGATATGTAGGCCATATTATCAATTCCTGGTACCTGATTGGTCAATTACAAATATCAGTTTGGTGTTTGGCGCGAATCAGGCCATCATAGCTACAATATGCAAAGGGCTCGAAGGAATAGCCATACCGCGTCATTCATCGAGTCGGATAACAGCATTTGCGTCCGGATCTTGGATGGAGGAGTCCATTTAGGAAATATATTGCCGTCTCCACCCAACTCAATGTGGGATGCATGGGAAGGGAATACAAAATATGCGTGTTCAGGAACCCCGAAGCAGGGCCAGAAGGGATCAACAGTTCATAATTGAGAATTAGACTGTCAAAACCGGAGGAGATAAAACGCTATATCTGTGTCTCATCAAGAAAGCTTCGTTACTTCCGAGGCATACACTTGGAATTAGGTTGGAAACTCCACCGTGCAGGTGTGCCACCAAGTATGTCAGCACAGGCGGAAGTGGGATGCTCACAATCCCTAGCTTTCGGATTGGATTATGGAGTGAATCCCACTAGTTATTAACGGATACCTCCTGAAGCTCAAGCAGAATGAAGGAGTGATGTAGCTGCTGGTAGTAAATGCAACCAATAGCGAGGGCAAATACAAATGCTTCCTTAACAAATTCACTGCAGCTTTGGATATATTTGGGGTAAAGTCATTTGTCTTACAAGGAGACCTCCGTGCACAATTTGGCGCTGATAACCGCAAGAAGTATTGATTGGGTGGAATGGCGTCACACACCTTAATGTGGTGGCCATACTAGTCTTCAGGCAGGAAACGGATGCTGTATGATATAGATATCGTTTTAAGACGGTTGTTTATAAGGGTACTTGGAATAGAAATGCTTAGTGACAGAAATTCTTGATAGATGTTGTTATCGTCTCATTCATCTTTGAGTCTGTGCTGGACGTTCGGGCTATAAGTAGTGGGGAGAGTTGTCAACTGACCACTACCAAGATGTCTGAAACCGGAAGATGCCTACAGTTGGGAGAACCTAGTAAATTGGTAAGTCAAGGGCGACCTACAGAATAAAGTTGAAAGCAGTTGTGGATGATGGAATAAGAAACAAAATTGTGGATAATATTGCATCCAAATTGAGAGAGACCCACATGAATAAACTTGGGCATCGAAATTGTTTGGTGATTGTATTATTTTTGTCGAACTAAAGTCACTGAAAAGTGATAAAGCTGCTGGAGAGAAATACGTTCGTCTTGATAATTTAAAACCCTTAAATACACATGGTATTCCTTGAGTGACTCATGTATGCTAGGTGGAATGGGGCATCAGGGAAAACACGAGGGCAATGTCAATCCGGAGTAATAATCACAGTTTTTTTTAAGACAAAGTCTACACTACATGTCTAGAAATATTACGTAGAGAAATGGTCGCGCCCAAGATTACTGTCCTGGACGCAGTACACCCGACCAGATATTCGTTCAAAGGCAGATCTTCGAGAAAACGTTGAAATAATTCCAAGGGGAATACGCTGTAGACCACATGCCGTGGGGCATGTTGCGGATGGTTTACCAGGAAAGTGAAATTATTGGGCAAATACTTTTTACCGTAAGATACTCGTACGGATGTCCAAATGTTTGTATTTGTGCAAAAGCCGAATGTTTTCAACATGGAGTTTGGAATTCAATAGAAGAGCGTATTGTTAGTGCTTCTTCTCACATTTCTTATGGTCTGGTTGAGCATGGCTCAGCCATTTTAGTAGAAGTATCTCATTTCGTCTGTAAGGGGTCGGTCGACTGCTATTTGCAGACGACATGCAGCTATCTGACTCATGTCATGTTCACTTTTGACATACATTGAATGGGTTGGCTGCCGAGTGCTCCAAGGCAGGGATGACTAACACACACTCTGCAGGAAAGTGGAACATCGTTACTTCGGGAATCTATTCACGAGTGATTGGAAGCACAAGACTGAACAGATTGCTAAATTCTAGATATAAACGCATTGATGCGCTAGGTTGGGCATTCGATTCTCAGACGAATAATGGTCGGTACACTTATCGACGTAGCGCTGCACACACACACACACTCATATACACACAATTAATGTCATAGTATAACAGAGTAACATTTTATTAAGGAAATTATTGTAAAGAAAAATGTATTTCAAAAGAAATTTAGACTAGTGTCTTAGTATATATTACTGAAGAACTATGGATAGTGATGTAGATTCAATTCAACTTTGGTGAAACTATAAATCGTTAAGGAGACACGGGTGAATGACTTTGGCTAAACACTGTAGAACTGGAAGTTGGATACTTTATAATATTTAATCTCATTCCTGAACATTTCTTCAAAGTTATTGTCTTATACAATATAAAATTAGTTCTTACTTGGGGTGTCATCAGGTTTATCGTCGCAAGATTTCTTGGAGATGACACGGTTCTGTGGAAAAATAGAGAGTATTTATTATCGTTTAGAACTGAAAAAAATGCAATATATGACAACATTTTCGGACAACATTTTATGAAGGTGTGGGTGATGTCGACATTGTCCATTCCACCAAATCTATTATATCGTGTTACATCTTGGAGGTTTGCTGGAACTGCATGCCTTTCTGTGAATCTGGTATTTCATTATTTCATGCTTGTATATGGCAAAGCATACACATTACATAAACAGCTAATATCCCTGTTCATTGTCAAGAGTAGACTAATTTTGCTATCTAAAATCGCTGGTAGTTTGAAGATTACTAGAAACGTAGACTTGCGCATTCTGCTGACGTACAAGAATGCCCGACGCCAACCTTTTATGTACGGCGTCCTAATCCGCAGTAGGACTTTTCCACTGCGTCCTTTGGAGAAACTGTCAAGGCAATAGGATGCAATATTTAAAAGTAGTTTGAATTGATGCCAAAGCTCTATTGCCTTGATATTGTTTAGTATAGTTATCCATCATGATCACTGAAGAGTCAGGTATTTCTAGCACTGGTGAATAATATTCCGAATTGAAGCTCGAAGGTCGATATATCATTTGGCGTTCAATGGAATATCACAAAAGTTTGTAATAAAAATGTTTGGGAACATATATAGTAGGTTATAAATTGACTGCATACGAAAGGGATGAGGATTAGATATTTTGTACACGGGTGCTATATAAACTGGTTATTTACTCCTTAAATATAGTGTGTATATGTAGATGTATATATGTAAGTGGATAAAAATTTATATATATATATATGTTTATACATATATATATACATATGTTTGTGTGTGCGTGTTTATATATATATACTAGCAGAATTGCCCGGCGTTGCTCGGGGCTGAATTACTTGAAAGTACTGTTAATGATTGCACTGAATGATGATGATTATTCAGGCAAATATTGATATAAGTTTACGCTGGGAGATAAGGACTTAACGATCAAACGTGTGCCATTGCATTGTTTTGGGGGAACCAAATTTCTGATGAGCATTATAGGGGCACCAACTTTAAGTTTGAGAATGTGTGGTGGTAGTCCGGGGTGCTCAAAGGAATTGAGTACCTCTATTGGATAGTTGATGACGTCCTCTGGGTCAGGAGTTGTATCGATAGACTGATATACATAGACTTCCCCAGGAATGAGTTTTAGCATTTCATCATTAATATGGTGAACAGTTTTATTCCTTGGGGCCAGTATAGCCTTTTTGCCAATCCAATCCATATTCTGATAATTAGCTTGTAGATCTTGGAACACTGCATCTCTGAGATCAGAAGGCGTCTTAACAATGGTACAAATGGAATCGATGGCAATATTACCATTTTCATCCCCTGGTTTTTTGCCTTCGCCAAGTGCAATGAGGGGGTGAGGAAATGCTGCTGATGTGATATTACGTCGCATATGAGCACGCATATTGGTGTGAAGTTTGAGAGTTACTTCCCTTTATTAAAAAATGCATTAAAATGGGAAAAAATGATGGTAAATTATTTGTAAAATCGTAGACTCGTCGTAGACGCGCGCTAATACTCAGAAAGGCTCGATATGAATCACGACTATAAGATACTCGGTTTTGGTTAAACTGCATCGCAAAATGTGGGAGTAGTTAGGAATCTAAATCGGAGTAGACAGACACACAACCTTTCTTTTATATATAAAGATTTTCGTCCTAAAAAACTTTGTATGGAGTGAATGGTTACCTCTATGGAATATATACACACACATTATACATACATGTGTGTATAGATGAATATATAAATACATTAAAATATCTATATACACTTTTGGACGATCTTTCTGCTTCTTAGAGATAACTTTAGATGTTATTTTCGTCCTAAAAAACTTTGTATGGAGTGAATGGTTACCTCTATGGAAATATATACACACACGTTATACATACATGTGTGCATAGATGAATATATAAATATATTTAAATATCTATATACACTTTTGGGCGATCTTTCTGCTTCTTAGAGATAACTTTAGATGTTATTTTCGTCCTAAAAAACTTTGTGCGGAGTGAATGGTTACCTCTATAGAAATATATACACACACATTATACATACGTGTGTGTATAGATGAATATATAAATACATTTAAATATCTATATACACTTTTGGGCGATCTTTCTGCTTCTTAGAGATAACTTTAGATCTTATTTTCGTCCTAAAAAACTTTGTATGGAGTGAATGGTTACCTCTTGTATGGAGTGAATGGTTTCTTAGAGATAACTTTAGATGTTATATTCGTCCTAAATAACTTTGTATGGAGTGAATGGTTACCTCTATGGAAATATATACACACACGTTATACATACATGTGTGCATAGATGAATATATAAATACATTTAAATATCTATATACACTTTTGGGCGATCTTTCTGCTTCTTAGAGATAACTTTAGATGTTATTTTCGTCCTAAAATACTTTGTGCGGAGTGAATGGTTACCTCTATGGAAATATATACACACACGTTATACATACGTGTGTGCATAGATGAATATATAAATACATTTAAATATCTATATACACTTTTGGGCGATCTTTCTGCTTCTTAGAGATAACTTTAGATGTTATATTCGTCCTAAATAACTTTGTATGAATTGAAAAAGAAAATGAATTTAAGAAAGGGATTTGTTTACATACATGTGTAAAATGGCAAATGTTCGTGCAGTTGTCCGATGGAACTGATGTATTATAATGAATAGTCCTTCTTCTTGTGAATATTAATTTGATTAATATGAACTGAAAACCAGTGGTGTAGCTTAGGTGATCTTCTAGCAAAAAGGATGACCAGTCTGAATGGGTCATCCCTGTCACACACACACACACACACACGCACCCTCACACACACGCACACACAAACAAACACACAGACACACACGCACACACACACACACACACACACGTTAGCTTACAATGTCTGTCAACAATTGACACTGTCGTATATATTAGCGTGTCTATGTGTCTAAAGAGGAAGTGGGAGTAATAGGCAGAGTAAAGGCTTCAAAGTGAAATGTTAAGATATTGAGTCTTCTCGAATTTTGTCTTAATTGGGGGTGAAATTGAAAGAAATTTTTTATGGCATGACCCAATGGAAGTACTTTGAAAAATCATAGGTAAAGTCTAATTGAAGAAATTGTGTGAGGAGTAAATCGTTATGTATTTATTTGTTTTTGTTTGCTGCTTTTTTTTTGAGTAGTGCTGTAAGGTAGACTTGCAAAGACAAAGTCGTAGAAATTAGAGTGATAGCGTGAGTGAATCAGATCGCTCCCTTTGTGTGTGTGTGTGTGTGTGCGTATGCTATAGCCCACACTAAGAAAAGTACTTGACTCAGACACCACAATGTGAGTTTTCTCTAAATTTTGCTTAATTGGGGTTGAAATTTTAAAAACCGGACCTGGCAAGACCCGATGCATTCTACTCTTAAAAATGCTAGGTAAATTGTAATTGAAGAAATCCTATATTGTAGATTTCTATAAGAGACAAAGGGAGGCAGATAAAATCTGCCTTTTATAAAAAGAGATATGTGTATATATATATATATATATATATATATTATATATATATATATAATATATATATATATATATATATATATATATATACTAGCAGTATCGCCCGGCGTTGCTCGGGTTTGTAAGGGAAATAACTATATAAGCATTTTTAGAGAGTTATAGCCAAAAAATAGCAAAAGATGCATTAAAAATGGAAAAAATATGATGGTAAATTTTTATAAAAATCGTTGACTCATCGTAGACATTTTTAGAGAGTTACTTCCCTTATATAATAGCGAAAAAATGCATTAAAATGGAAAAAAAATCGATGGTAAATTTTTTTTTTAATCGTAGACTCATGTTGACGCTTTCTTAGCCATTTCTGTTTTGGTGTCTTCAAGCCATGAAGTCGTTGTTCTAAAAGAACACTGGTCTCCTTGACAACGCATTACGACGTTGATTTCCTTACACTCCCTTCTCCACAGGTGCAGGTGTGAGCGTGGACGCCAACTCCGCCGCCATCGACACACGAAAAATTATGCATTAAAATGGAATAAAAAATGATATTAAATTATTTTTAAAATCGTAGACTCATTGTAGACGCGCGCTAATACTCAGACGGGCTCGATATGAATCACGACTATAAGCTACCCGAATTTGGTTAAACTGCACCGCAAAATGTGGGAGTAGTTAGGAATCTAAATCGAAGGGGACAGACACTCACACAACTACAGTTTTATATATATAGATATACATAGCGCAGTAGTGGTGAGATGTGACAGCAAAGAAAAGCATACATTCACTCTCTGCATGCAATTAGACTCGGAAAGTTCGTGAGGAACCAATTGACCCAATTTGCTGACTTTTCCGATAGCACACAGGTCTCAATGAATGGTTGAATGACCAAATCCAAGCTTCTCTGCTAGTTCCTCAACAGTTACGATGAGATGTTGTTCCACCAGGGTTTTCAGGATGTCCTTGTCGAGTTCTGCAGATCTTTCAGGATGAGGCTCGTCTTCTAGGCTGTAGTTTATGGCTCGGGATTTCTGGAACCACCATTGACACTGCCTTACGCTTATTGTCCAATCCCCATATACTGCATTAATATATCTTGTACTTTGCACACATTTATATTCTGTTATTCTTTTATATGTTTCAGCCTTGAGGTTGTGGCCATGCTGGATCATGTGTGTGTGTGTGTGTGTGTGTGTGTCTATCTGTCTGTCTGTCTGTATGTATATATGTATATGTATGTGTGTGAACAATATTTTCAACAGATGTGTTGCAAATGTATCTGATTGTTCTCAAGCTTCAATACTGTGTGTGTGTATGTGTGTGTGTATGTATGTATGTATATGCATGTATGTATGTATATGTATGTATGTATGTATGTGTGTTTGTATGTATGTGTGTGTGTATGTATGTGTGTGTATGTGTGTGTGTATGTATGTATGTATGTATGTATGTATGTATGTATGTATGTATGAGTGTATGTTTACTTTATTACTAACACAAGCCACTACGGTTATTTAATGTAAAGTCTTCCTCAAATCACTCTCTCTCTCGCTATTTACTCTCTTCCAAGAACATTTTCACTCACTCTTAGCTCTTAGCTTCCCATACATTTTACTCATGTATCTATCAGCGTCATAGACAGAATACTTTCAGTTTAGTCTTCCTCAAATCACTCTGTCGCTATTTACTTTCATTTTATTCGTTGCACACTGTGTGTGTGCGTTTGCGTGTGGTGTCAACCAGACTAAGAAAAGCATTTGACACACACACCAGAATGTGAGTTTTCTGTAAATTTTGCTTAATTGGAGTTTAAATTTTAAATTCTGGACCTGGCATGACGCGATGCATTGTACTCTTAAGAATGCTAGGTAAATTGTAATTGAAGAAATTCTATATTGTAGATTTCTATAACTCCCAAAGGGAGGCAGATAAAATCTGCCTTTTATAATAAGAGATATATATATATATATATATATGTATACATATATACATATATTTATATGTATTTATTTTGGGTTGCCTGGAAAGTTCGTGCCGATTTTTAAAGGAAAATAAAGGGTCAATAAATACTTGCCATTGCATTTTTAATCAACCAAATATGAACCATTTTGTTGCACTATGCTTCTCCATCTTTCCTTTAACTTGAAAATACCCTCTTTTCAGAATTGAGGTGGTTTCATGGCAAAGAATTCATCGAGGTATCTTTTTACGTCATTCAAGGAATTGAAATTTTTACCATTGAGACTATTCTGCAGAGGCCTGAATAAGTGGAAATCCGAAGGTGCAATATCTGGTGAATATGGAGGGATGGAGTAACACATGCCAGCCGAGCTGCAGCAATTTTTGTCTGGTTCCCAAAGCATCAAGTGCCGAAAATAAACTTTCTTATCTTGCATCTATCTATCTATCTATCTATCTATCTATCTATCTATCTATCTATCTATCTATCTATCTATCTATCTATCTATCTATCTATCTATCTACCTATCTATCTATCTATCTATCTATCTACCTATCTATCTATCAATGTATCTATCTCTATATCTATCTATCTATCCATCCATCTATCTAATCTATCTATCTATCTATCTATCTATCTATCTATCTATCTATCTATCTATCTATCTACCTATCTATCTATCTATCTATCTATCTATCTATCAATGTATCTATCTCTATATCTATCTATCTATCCATCCATCTATCTAATCTATCTATCTATCTATCTATCTATCTATCTATCTATCTATCTATCTATCTATCTATCTACCTATCTATCTATCTATCTATCTATCTATCTATCTATCTATCTATCTGTCTGTCTGTTTGTCTGTCTGTCTGTCTGGCTGTCTGTCTGTCTATCTATCTATCTATCTATCTATCTATCTAACTGTCTGTCTGTCTGTCTGTCTGTCTATCTATCTATCTATCTATCTGTCTCTCTACCTGTCTGTCTATCCGCAAATCTATCAATCCATACACACACACATATTTACACACACGCACACATACATAATACATACACACATATTTACACACACGCACACATACATAATATATACACACATATTTACACACACGCACATATGCATAATACATACACACATTTTTACACACACGCACACATACATAATACATGCACACATATTTACACAAACGCACACATACATATTTACACACACGCACACATACATAATACATACACACATATTTACACACACGCACACGTACATAATACATACACACATATTTACACACACGCACACATGCATAATACATACACACATTTTTACACACACGCACACATACATAATACATGCACACATATTTACACACACGCACACATACATATTTACACACACGCACACATACATAATACATACACACATTTTTACACACACGCAAACATACATAATACATGCACACATATTTACACACACGCACACACACATATTTACACACACGCACACATACATAATACATACACACATATTTACACACACGCACACATACATAATACATACACACATTTTTACACACACGCACACATACATAATACATGCACACATATTTACACACACGCACACACACATATTCACACACAAGCACACATACATACCTAAATAATTACATGCATACAGACATACATATTTTAACACAAAATCCATGACTTACCGTGTTTGATGGGAGCACAATATTGACGGTCTCAGGACGACAAAGCAGATCAAGAAGGGAACAACCTTTAATAATTGAGAATTAAAACGTCAAAGTTGTTATTAAATATCTGCCTGTAAGATATAATTTTTGTGTCTCTCTACAAAATTTCCTTTCTCCGATAGCGTACTCTTGGATATAGGCTTGAATCTCCACTACGCAACTGTGGTGCCAGCAATGTCTGCACAGGTGGGATTAGGATACTCTCACATCCCCAGCTTTCCGATTGTATTATTGAGTGAAACCTACTAGGTGTGAGGGTTCGCTTCTTGAAGCTAGGGCTGAATATGAAGGACCACTGTGGCTGCTGTAAGTATATGCAGCAAACACCGAGGTCAAATACAAATCCTTCTAAGCAAATTCACCTCAGCTTTAGATATATTTGGGGTAAAGTCACTTGTCCCGCAAGGAGACTTCAGTGCACACCTTGGTACTGATAACCGTGAGAAGGATTGATGGAAGGAATGTCGTCAGTGAACTTAATGGAGAGATCATAGCAGCCTTCTGTGCAGGATACACACTCTCCACTCTATGGTATAGATATTATTTTAAGACAGGGATATTAAAGGGTGCCTGGCATAGAAATACTTGGTGACAGAGGTTTCTGATTGAGTTCGGTCCTCTTTCACTCTTGCTGAACGTTTGTGTAAGAGGAAGGGTGGAGTTATCAACTCGTCACTACCTAAATGTCTAAAACCCTGAAAATTTCCTACAGTTTACCGAACACTTGAAATTGGTAAGTCCAATTCGACTTACAGAATACAGTTGGAAGCCGCAGTGGATGCTGGGATCAGAAACAAAAATGTGGAGACTTTTGCATCCAAATTGAGAGTGACCCGCCTGAATGAAGTTGGACCTCGAAATGGATTCGTGATTGTATTATTTTATTCAGCAGTTTCTTCTTCGGTTGAACGCTTATTTGAGCTAAAATCACTTAAAAGTGATAAAGCTGCTGGTGAAAAGCAGGGTCGGCTTGATATTTTAGAAACCTTAAATACAGATGGTATTCTCTGAGTGACCCATGTATGCTAGGTGGATGGGACCTCTGGAAAAAACACCAAGGCAATGGTAATATGGAGTGACAATCACAATTTTTTAAAACAAAGATCAAAGAGTGTGTTCTAATTATAGAAAAGTCTACACTTGATGTCAGGAAAAGATACGTAGGGAAATTGTCGCGCCCTAGATTACCGTCCGACACGCGGTACACCTGACCACATAGTCGTTCAAAGATAGATCTTCCAGCAAAATTTGATGCATTTCCAAGGTTTAGACGCTGTAAACCACGAAAAGGCACACGATCATGTGTCCTGGGGAATGTTGTGGATGTTTACCAGGAAGGTGAGTTTAATGGGCAAATACTGTTGCCATATGGAGGTAGAATGATTGTATTTATGTAAAAGTCGAAATTTTTCAACTTGAAGGTTTCACTTAGTTGAAGTGTGCATTGTTAGTGCCCCTTCTCACATTCTTTTTTGTGATCTGGTTGAATATGCTCAGCCATTGTGGTAGAGGTATCCCAATTCATCTCTACGTGATCGGTCGACTGTTATTTGTAGACGACATGTATAGCACCGCATATATACTCATATACACAATAAATGGCATTGTATATTAGAGTAAGATTTTATTAAGGGAATTATTGTAACGTAGAATATATTTCGGAATAAATTCAGGCAAGTGTCTTAGTATATACTATTGTAGACATGTGGATAGTAATGTGGAACTAATTCAAAGTTGGTGAAATTATAAATCATTGGTAAAGGAGACACGGGTTAATGACTTTAGCTATAAAATTAGTTCTTACTTGGTGTGTCATCAGGTTTATCGTCGAGAGATTTCTTGGAGATGAAACGGTTCTGTGAAAAAATAGAAATAGCATCATATAAATAGAACTTCAGGGTATTTATTATCGTTTAGAACTTAAAACAATGCAATAGATGACAACATTTTCGGACAGGTATCATTGCCAACACTACCATCTCAACCCCATAGGAATCTTCTAGAATGCACTTCAATCCAGTCAAAGGATTTTCTGAACAATATCAGACAATACAACTCTGCATTTCAAATGACATCGTTTGGTGAATCTAAGAAGATAGATAAACATGAATTTACGCTGACGTCAAAGTTCAAGGGCAAGTCTATACCCTCATTGTCTCTCTGGTACCCGCGAATGAACAACCACAGTTCCTCCAAATTTACTCTATGAGTGATGTAGGACAAAAAACCCGACGTGAGGTGTCAAAATTTCCGATGATGGGTCGTGTTAGACACAGCGCACACTGCAGCAAAGTGAGTATATCCACTGACAGATTTTCGGTGCGTTCAAAAAACACACAAACCCCACCTTCAATTTTGCATGACAGGTTAGGGCCTGAAACACTCCAAACGGACGCATAGCATGTTGCTTAGTCGAATTAGCCCTGCATTTACTCTACAAATGTTTTGTTGTCAATGTTGCACTTTCCCATATCACCTGTTTCAAAGATGGAACGTCTTAGAGATTGACATCTGCAAATGTAGAAAGGTCGGTACACTAAACGTATTCCTCCCAACTGTTCATTAGCATTGAACAGGTACACATGGAGGCACAACTTGGTCCTTAAGGTTATCTTCAATGCTATAAAGAACCAAATTCATCTCAACAACACTGAGGAAAAACCGCTAAAAGTACCATCAAGAGATTTCATTACCATCGTGCGACCAGGTCAGCGGATCCGTTTCAAGAAGAAGATCAGAAACTTCCTGAGAGAAATGAAAAGTGGAACGGCTATTGGAGGTAACTGCAGATTTACCAGGGTGCCAGGTTTCTTTCCCATCCCAGTTTCGAAAAAAACAGATATTTTGATGTGGTGTGAAGAAAGAAAGTTGTAAATATATTCGAGCTAACAGTTCCTCATGAAGATAATATGGACGCCGCTCGGGCTAGAAAATTGAAACGTTATGAAAACCTTGAGAATGTGAAGACGCAGGCTGGAAAGTGGAACATTTCCTATCGAAGTCGGATGGAGACGCAGGTTTTCTATAATGTCGCTTATATGCAGTGTACAATGTTAAAATTTTGTGTCTGTTACAATTAAATTCGATTATTATAATTTGAAAAAAGGGACTATTTATTGCTTGTTTTGAAGCAAAATTTGTTTTAATTCCCCCTTGCGGGGAAACGTTTTACTTTCTTTATTAGTGTTTTTACACAAGGAAGGTACTGTCACGCGTAGGGAGAGTGTATCTCCAGTGCCAAGTACCAGTAAGATTCTGTAGTGAGCAGAAGGATATTGAAGAGCCAATAAGGAGCTTTGCGGCTGCATCCGGAGGAAACTCAAGGAAAATTGATACAACCAATTTGAAGGCAAACCGAGAGCTGTTAACAAAAGAAGGGACCGAAATAAAGTGGTCCCTCCTCATAGCATCCATTAAAGATGCACTCGAAAGGACTGTAATTTTCAAAAACATATAATGTTGAAACAGAAAAAAGTTAACTATGTCAATGACAGAAGTGTAGAAAAATATTAAGGCCAATTTGGAAGAACATCACATATTTGCCAGAGGAAAAGATATGCAGCTGTTGAAGTGAGATGTCAACAGTGGAACAGGCGCAAAAGTATTCTGTGGAGCCTCTTCGAAACGGATGAGGTAGTACTGTTGCCATTTTAATATGGGAGGAGAACCTCCCGAATAAGATAAGCTGTGTACCACCGGAGGCGGACGCCGAATGGCTAGTAGCGGCAGTACTGTATGACCTAGAGGAAGAAATCACACTGCTTTCTGCGGAAGTAACAGAAGACAAAGTCTGGCTTGGCCAAACAATAAAAATGCTTCCAGCAGAGCCTATGACCCTAGAAAAAATCCAGGAGGTCATAATATGGGTCAGACTGTAGACTGGTTGGTCGAAGTTGGAACGTTGTGGCCCACTGTCCGTGACAAATGTCAATGCAATAGGGTTGAAGGGTTGAGAATGAAAAACACGAAAACACTGGAGAAAAGGTCGGAGAGGGGAAAATCCCCTCTCCAACCACCCTTTTTTAGAATCTCAGAAGAAGAATTTAGAGCCATCATTTTTTTTCCATTTTTTTGCTATTTTTGCTATAACTCTCTAAAAAGCTTTATAGTTATTTCCCTTACAAACCCGAGCAACGCCGGGCGATACTGCTAGTTGTTAATAAGATAATTTCTTTTCAGGTTGATTCAATATTTACTCCTAACAAACATTTCAACTGTTTTTATGCCTGACCGACATTGTGTTATTTATGAGAATGAAGATAGGAGATGACTGGCCGAATAAATACGTTTTCTTTCTTTATTTTTATATTTCATTTAGAAATAAAAGTCCTCCGTTCAAATCCAGTCTTTGTATTCATCCAAAATTACAACATTATAAACGATCGAAGATCAAATTTATTGAAGCGTAGTAAATATTCTCTTCTAAAAACTGATAAAGTGAAACGTTTGAAGACTAATACTATGCAAAAAGCTGGGGAATTACTACTGTAGGCGAAACCGACAGTGCAAATTCTCATTTGTACTTCTGTCTTAGCAGTGACTTTAAAGATCTTCCATAGACATCGTTGGTCGAATGTGTCCAGCTTTTATGCCATTTGCGTTGACATTTTTCATGTTTCACTGCTTTACGGAACATTTCAAGCTGAGCTATTTCTATCATATCGATAGTGTTGTTTGTTGGTGACCAGATATACTGCAATCGTTGCAATACGGTTCCTGCTTTGCCAATTCTACTGTTCCTATCATTTTTCGACTTCCTGCACATTTGATCGTATCATCCAGCTATGAGAAATTGTCCACAATTTACTGTCCAAAGATAACGGTAGGTTGTGTTACGACATCACTTGGCATCACCTTGGTCTTTTTGCAGCTCAGGGCGATCTGGCACACCTCATGCATTTGTCCCTCTCGTTATATATATGAGAGACAAATCCTTTACTTGATGTCTACTAGACAGTTTAGCTTCTCTTGTAGACATCTTCCTTAATTCCACACGCCACTTCCATTCTTTCCAGAACTATGTCTCGGCTTTCATGGCTCTCCTTACTCAACTACTCCTGCAGCACTCACAGTGGAGGCACAATGGCCCAGTGGTTAGGACAGCGGACTCACGGTCGGAGGATCGCGATTTCGATTCCAAGACCGGGCGTTGTGTGTGTTTATTGAGCGAAATTGCCTAAAGCTCCACGAGGCTCCGGCAGGGGGGGGGCGACCCCTGTTGTACTCTTTCGCTCCAACTTTCTCTCACTCTTTCTTCCTGTTTCTTGTCCCCGACTTCCTACGCAACCGCTGAGCTTGGATGCGCATTCATCCATCCGTCGATGCTCTCGGTGTCGGGGGTTGACCTGCTTTCTCTTCTGCGGGTCTTACGCATAGCAAAGGACCACATTTCGAACTTCTCCTGAGGCGCGATCTTGCGAGCTCTGGGACGAAGACCGCTTCGCTCAACAAACAAACAAGCAGCACTCACATTCCACCAACAGGAAACCTTGCCCTATCCACAAGTTTGGTCGGTGGCTCACTCCAGGCTGTGTCAGGGACAACCTTCCGACCGTTATGAGTCTATGGCTCTACCTCTGTGGCAAAGGCACCGCTTCCTGATAATGCTGCAAGTTTGATTTATAGATAGATGAATAATGTGTGCGTGTGTGCACGCGCACGCGCACTTAGAAAGTAAATGGCTGAGCGAATATGAAAGAACAATGATAGAACAAAACTAAGGATAAATGAGAAGAACAAAGAGGGAAAAGAAAACAGAAAAGCAAAAAAGGGGCCGAAAATACTTTTATCTTTGCATTTCATGCTATATTTTACAATGCAAAGAAAATAAAACAACAAATACAGAATATTAATTTTTATCCTTTATTTTTACAAAAATAAAAAATGCAGAAAACTTTGTAAGATAAAACAAACAAACAAACAAACAACTGGAAAACAAAAACAGAAAAATGTGAAAATATATTCGCTTGTATACATAAAAGGCGGTGGACTGACAGAATCGGTAAAGTGGCAGATAAAATGCCTTGTGGTATTTAATTATGTCCCTTTACGCTGTGAGTCCAAATCCCACCAGAGTTGACTTTACTTTTCATCCTACCGAAGATCGATAAAAAGCACGAGCCAAGTGCTGGCGTCGATTAAATCGATTATGCCCCTCCTCCCCACCACCACCACCGCCACCACACTGCATTTCAGGCTTTGTGACGATGCTTTACATATTATTATTATTACATACACACACACATACATGCACACACATACATACATGCATACATACATACATACATACATACATACATACATCGACACTTACATGCGGATATATGGACTTGTGTGTGTGTGTGTGTGTGTTGTGTGTGTGTGTGTGTGCGCGCGTGTGTATCTATCTATGTAAAGATAATATATATGCATGCAAGCAGGCATGTATGTATGTATATAATAGTAGAATCGATAGATCGATGGATTACATTGTAAATGATATTTAACTGCATCTCTATACTTTCTGAATTAGATATTGTTTTCCACCGTTTGACGGTCGATAAAACAGGGACCAATCAGATCGATATATCGACTCTTGAGAATAGTGCTCCAGTCAAAGTCCAATAATTGAAACCAGTAAAGCACTAAACACACACTACACCAATGGGAACAACCAAAGAATGGACTCTGTCCAAGACGGACATCTCAAAGAACACCTGGCTCTGGCTGATGTGCCTTGAGTGTAATTTGGTGTTCACTCAGTGAGAGTTTTTAAAAGAAACCTCTTGTGTTGATGTAACCTGCTCTTAAAAACGAATTCTCAGTAGAACAAAATAGTCATTCAGATTTCTGTCAAATGTAATCCTTATTTATTCAAATTGCTTTGAATTAATAATGCATTATCTTGTAGCTTTGAGATTTTAATGATGTGATTGCTTACTTTTTTAGAATGACATAGTAGGATAGGTGTGAGAGGCCAGCAAGGCGGCGAGCTGGCAGAAACGTTAGCAAGCCGGGCGAAATGCTTATCGGTATCTCGTCTGCCGTCACGTTCTGAGTTCAAATTCCGCCGAGGTCGACTTTGCCTTTCATCCTTTCGGGGTCGATTAAATAAGAACCAGTTACGCACTGGAGTCGATATAATCGACTTAATCCATTTGTCTGTCCTTGTTTGTCCTCTCTGTGTTTAGCCCCTTGTGGCTAGTAAAGAAATAGGTATCTCGTCTGCCGTCACGTTCTGAGTTCAGATTCTGCCGAGGTCGACTTTGACTTTCGTCTTTTCGGGGTCGATTAAATAAGTACCAGTTACGCACTGGGGTCGATATAATCGACTTAATCCGTTTGTCTGTCCTTGTTTGTCCTCTCTGTGTTTAGCCCCTTGTGGGTTGTAAAGAAATAGGTGTGAGAGGCCAGATTTGGTCAGTTTGAACTTAAAACGGAGAATGTTTTGGCTGAATACGGCTGATTTAAGAGCTAATCGATTAAAGATGAGATGGAAGTAACAGCTTCAAGAATAGTAATTCATGCTTAACCGAAAAGTACCACACAATCAACCACTTTCCACTGATAAGGAACAAAACAGAGAAAATCAATTGAGCTTTATTTTCAGAAAAAATAACTGAAATGGTATCTTTTTAAAACATTGGAAAATTCACTGGTGACGCCACACATTACATGACCATTGACCATCCTGCCTGTAGATCTTATTATATCCAGTGAATTGGGTCGTTGAAAATTGAAACAAGAATAAACCCATAACAACAGTTACTGAACACTCAAATACATTCACTCCGATGTTGCATTGATATGGTGAGGATAGATTTAATTGTTAGTCACGCAAGGCTGAACGCAGACGGAACAATACAATGTAGAATATTTCTTTCCGAAAATGATCAAAAAGGATCGAAAACGTTTTGGGGCATGGACCCAAGGAAATAACGAGAACAGTAATTAGAACTATCGCAGAGAGTAAGTATAAACGTTCTGCCTATTGCTGTCATATTCTTCCTTACCTACGTTGTCATAACAACGCCAACTTTGGTTTTTTATCCTGTCTGCCATTGGGACCCAGTTTACTAACATAAGTTTTGTTTGGGCCAGAAAGCGAAATACAAACTAGCTTTCATCGTTGAATACTTATAGCAATTCATTAATTTATTTTCAGGTGAACACTGACAGCCATTTCTGAGGAAGGGAACATTAGATATACACGTTCTCCTTTAGGTTTCAAATATTTTACAATAAAATCGTTGTATTCCTCCAATATACGTTGAAGTAAATTATATATATATATATATATATATATATATATATATATATATATATATATATATACACACACACACATACGACATTTTTACATACATACATACATACATACATACATACATATACACGCACACACATGTGTGTGTGTATTTGTAAGTATAGAGATGTTGATTCTCCCCGAGAACTACGTTAGGGGTACGCGTATCTGTGGGGTGCTCAGCCACTTGCACGTTAATTTCACAAGCAGGCTGTTCCGTTGATTAGATCAACTGAAACCCCCATCGCCGTAACCAACGGGGGTGGGCAGTTTGTGAGTGATCTCAGTCACTTGGCATTGAAACAATGGACCTTGTTTCCAGTGTTATTGTTCTATAGCAAGGTGGTTTGGTGGGAGTGAAGTGGAGCTGCTAAACGAAGATATATTTCGTTGACTGTGTGAATAATAACTGAAGCACACTTGCGAACATTTAACTGAAATATTTATTGCCGAACATAAAGATATTTAGTGTTGGCTCTTCACAATGTGCAACACTAATAATTGCTGAATGGGTGAGAGAGAGAAACCGCGTTGCATCTATGGAAGTTACTTACGAGACGTTGTGTGAATGTTCAGAATGGATTTGTCTGAGAACCTGCAGTTGTCTGCACAAATGTCTAAAACTGTTCGTATGGCAAGAGAGGAGGTGCACCAAATAGTCAGCCACTTTCAACATTCTGCTATTAATTGAGCACCTAAAACGGTTTTTATAGGAAACAAAAGAATATTTGAGAAGACTATATTACGCCACAGCCTCATGCTGGTTGGTTAATTAATAAACCGATCTCGTGAAACAATGGTGGTTGCTTTTTTTCATAGTGTCTGACCGGTTATCCAGTAGTTAGGTTTCGAATTATTGTTATAGTCCTATTCTAGCATACAGGAAAACTTGTTTTTAGCCTATGGAGCTTATGTGGAGTTAAAAGAAAACCTACAGAATGAATGGCAGGTTTTACCGGAAGAAATAAAGCCCGAGTGAATTCAAATACCTAGTCTACACTAACACAACACTCCTAAATATGTGTGTGTGTGTACGCTCGTTTTTTATAACAACTTATCGCCCTCTATTATACTACAAGCAACCTTATACTTCACACAAAATATGTCTCTTCTCATCGTCTCCATCTCTAACCTCACTGTGTGTCTCAATTCTCAAATCTCACGGATGCTGAAAAAAGCCCGTCGTACATGTATATAGGCGTGTGTGCGCGAGTGCGTGTTCGTGTGAATATTTACAAAGCAACGCAGAGCAACGCGTATGGATGTAGTACCTTTTTGTTGACCCGCCTATGGATAATGATATTATTGATTTGGTTAGGCTGCAACCAGTAAAGGTTGTTGATGTTTCCTCTCAACTAAATCGGCCACATACTTCTGTACTACTTTTGAATTTGTTTGAAATTAAAATTCCTCACATAAAAGAAGAGATAAGCGTTGGGACAGGAAAAGAATCTGGCCATAAAAATCCCAGCGCATCAATTCACTCTCGTCAAACAAAACAAAAGAAAGAAAAGAGTGTGTATGCATGCTTTCCAGCTCGTCGATAATCATCGAATGCAAACATGCCTTGGCAAAAATTTTCAGCCCTTGGTTTAGTAAATAATCATTGCCCATTATCATCAAAATATCGATTTCAAATTTAGACACAAATTTAGAAGGGGCTAAGTCGATTACATGTTCAACAGGTACCTACTTTATTGACCCCCAAAAGGATGAAAATCAAAATCTACCTTGGCAGAATTTGGATTCAGAACATAAGGCCATACGAAAGGCCACTAAGTATTTTACCCGGCATGCGAACGATTCTGCCAGCTTACTATGCTGAGCTGTTTTGAGAGCCGTGTGTACACCCCCGATTCGATTACACTACGTAAGCCCTGCAAATGCCCGACGTTGTTTCAATGTCTTAGATACAATGTCTTTGGTTATCTCAAGAAATATGAAGCATAAACGACAGCAAATATGCAAATAATATCTTCACCAAAGGCGGGGAAATAGAAGACGAAAAATGTTACGAAAATAAACATCGGAACAGAATATGTTTACTCTCAAGAATATTCAATGTTTGTTGGGGTTATTCTGCTGCACACCGAAGGATACACCATCAGAACAATCCTTGTAGCATTTAAAACATCGGGCAGAATGACGGCAGTTACACTGCTTGTGTAATGCCTTATTTTTTAGTATGTTTTTAAAGAAGACTACAGTTTAAATATTCTTAGCATCAAATGTTCTCAGTCTAGCGTTCTAGACAAACATTCAAAATCGTTTTCTGTGCTGGGGATTCAATTAGAAGAACAACATAAGGTAAGAAAATTTATTATTTCCTTTCTAAGGTGGTTCAACCTTCCTAAAACAATATCTCTAATATCCTTTCCCTGTTGGAAAAAAAACTGCCGCCGATAAGATAGCATCTATATCATTGGTTAACCCACTAGAAATAATATACTTGTCATTCATTGTTAATATACATCGTTTCTGAAGGCGGTGAACAGGCAGAATCACGAGGAAAATACTTTTGTGGCGTTGCGTCCATATTTACGTTCTGAGTTCAAATTCCGTCGACGTTGACTTTATCTTTCATTCTTTCGGGGTTGATAAAATAAGTACCAGTTAATTACTAGTAATCAACTTGACCTCTCCCTCGAAATTACTGGTGTAGTGCCTAAATATGAAAGCAATATACATTCTTTCTCGCCCCCCCCCCAAAGAACAGTAACATTGTATGATGTAATCTTAGATACACAATGAGTAAGAGATGAGATGGTGAATGCTAGTCTGACTTTGACCATTGGTCTCCTCGTAATAAGGGCTAAGCAACAAGCAAAAACATTTGGTTTTATATTTTACCTTACATTAAAATGAACAGAAAGTGTTAAAATGTTCTGCTTGTATGTCGTTTTGTCATATCTCGAACTGGCTAATTTCGATCATTCTATGAATTTATAACATGACAGGAATGTAACTGAATATCGTTTGTTAAAAGATTGTTTTTAATTAATGACTTTGAAAAATCCTGAATTAACATCTTCAAAGAAGTCATCATTTTTGTTCAAACTTATCTTTTTTCAGTCAACCAATTCTATTGAATCTATAGGGCTAGACACAAAAGTTATGTTTTATTGTCTTTTCCAATTCTTAATGAAGTTACATCTTTTAGACTTTATCATCATTAAGAATTGTTTGGAAATTTCTTAAGAAACACATCTGACAATCTTGCTGCTTCACTTCTTTTGTTAATAACCTCACCACAATATACTCTGTGATCTGAAAAAAGGACTTATTTTAGTTTTATTGCTTTTGTAGTGGTGGTTCAGAACCGAACTACTAGTTAGCCAGTCAGACATCATGACCAAATCACAGTAGTTTCATGTGATCGGTCCATTAAGCCACCAACTAGTATCTAGCCATCATGTGATTCGATTTTCTAGAACTTTTTGCTTGTACCCTATAAAAAGACCACTTTTAGCATCAAAACTTTTGGCAGAGCATTGAGACCAGCCAATTCATTCGCACGTCTCACCTTTTGCCTGGCAGCATGTCGAGTCTCCATCCTTGCCATCTCCATTCAGTTAAGACAGATGGCTGATAATAGACAGAGGAATTTTCATCTCCACAAATATCGTGCAATTATTTTCGAGTTATGATGGGCCAACCACAGATTGCTAAATCAGTAAGTTTGTCATAACCTCCGAGCAGTATGTCTTCCCCTACTATTTAATTATTACTGCTAGTATTTGTAAAAGACCAACACAATTGAAACACTGAGTGCCATAAAATCTTCTGTTAAATGTTTCCAGGTTGTTGTTCAGTTATTTCTTCACACAACCTGAGAAATACATTTTCATTCAGCAACTCAGACCAGCCAACAACAACACAACATTTTCATTACCTTACTGTAGTGTCCTAAATGCATTTCTCATTTTCATAAAACACTTCATGAAATACAGCCAGTGATCACGTGATCGATGAGACAATCAGATGTTGTTATACATCACTGGTCACAATGTGCTTTGCATCGTTTTAGCTTTCGAATGATGCCGCCTCACTGGCTAAGGCAGCAGGCCAACATTCCCTTTGATCAGAAGGCTATTCTGTCACAAGGTGACCCATTGACGACTGAGTGGACTGGTGCAAGGTGAAATGAAGTGTTTTGCTCAAGATCACAACACACTGTCCAGTCTGGCAATTGAACCCACATTCTAGAGATCATGAGTACAACACCCTAACCACAAGGCCACATGCCAATAAATGCAGTCTGTAAACATCAAATACAGACGTTATCGTCCAATGTGGATAAAGTAATTGATCTACGAGTAAAACGTTTATAAAATAGCTACACTTAGGGTTACTCCATTGTTTGGTTGCAGAATGAGGCTGCTCAAGAATGTCCATGATGAAAGGTCTTCCAGCCATGACTGTCCTGTCTTTTTATGGAGGGGTCGTGTATCTAGAACTGTTATCTACATTAACTTGATTTTTAAAGGATTTAAATGCTGTTTCCATTTTGGTGGGATTATAGTGTCTAACAATAATAAGCATTTATTTATAGCAGTGAGGATATGCATGTATGTACAGTATGTATGCATGTATGCATGCAATGCAATGTAATGTAATGTAATGTAAAATCCAGGCTGCAGGTATTACCCTACCTAAAAGACTGAATGTTGCTCGTCTTAAGTGAAATAGTGTGAAGAGACTTTTACGAGAGGAAATGAATGCTACAGATATTGGGGAGGATTGGCCGACCCTTAAAAAGTCAGTCTTTGATATAGGCAGGAAAGTTCTGGGATTGATGCAAAGAAAGCATCAAGATTGGTTTAAAGAAAATGATGAACATATAGATGATTTATTGGCTGATAAAAGATGTATTTTGTCATGCTATTTGTCAGCAAAGCCACAGGAGAGGGAAGTGTTGCATGGGGAACTCAAGGATGTAAAATCACATGTGAAGTGGAGGCTTTCTCAGATGAGGGATACATGGTGGAGTAAGAGAGCTGATGAGACACAGGCAGCATCAGATTCCAATAACACAAAGCTGTTGTATGGTCTCTTACGAGAAGTTTATGGACCGATTTCTTCTCTGATGACACCACTTCAAAGCAGGGATGGTAAAGAACTTATTCATGATTCACAAGGAATTTTGCAAAGATGGCAAGAACACTTTGATGAACTATTGAATCAGCAGTCTGTAGTTAGTGAGGATGTTCTCAATCTCATCCCTGGATTACCTGTGAAGGCAGCTCTCACAGAACCACCAAAGCTGGAAGAAGTTGCAGTGGCTGTCTCAAGGATTAATAATGGGAAGTCTCCGGGTATGGATGGCATATATGCAGAGTTGTTACAGCATGGTGGTGAGAAACTTCTGCAGGAACTTCACTCTTTGTTTGGTATGATATGGACTAGTGAATCTGTACCTGAGGACTGGAGAGATACAGTAATGGTGGTCTTATATAAGGGAAAGGGCAACAGGAATGATTGTGGTAACTATAGGGGAATATCATTGCTTTCTGTCATAGAAAAGGTTTTAGGCAGGGTACTTTTGGATCATCTGCTGAAACACGTTGCATATTGTGTTCCAGAAAGTCAATCTGGCTTTCATGTGGGATGCGGCACTGCTGATGTGATCAATTCAGCTAGACAGCTTCAGGAGAAATGTGTGGAACAGGGTCTGGATTTATATCAGGTTTTTGTTGATCTGACAAAAGCCTTTGATACAGTTAATAGAAATGCACTGTGGAAAGTCCTCCAGAAACTTGGGTGTCCTGAAAAGTTCCTTGCTTTGGTTAGGTCTTTTCATGAAGACATGAATAGTAGGGTTATTGTTAGAGGGAGCCTATCTCAATACAAAATGGAGTTAAACAGGGGGATATTCTGGCACCGACCCAATTTGCCATATATTTTGTGATGGTTTTCTGTATTGCATTCAGAAACTGCAGATATGGTGTTTATATCCATTATTAAACCTCTGGCAGCATATTTAATATCATAAGAGACCTTTTGTATGCAGATGATTGGGACCTAGTTGCACACACAGATTAATATGCAACACATTTCGAATGCATTCTCTGATGCTTGCACTACCTTAGGATTGACAGTCAATCTCAAGAAAACTGTTGTCATGTACCAACCTGCCCCTAGTAAGCAGTATAGTGAACCAAATATCTTTGCATATGGTAAACGACTTTGTGTAGCTGATCTGTTTGTCTATCTGGGAAGCACTGTTAATAGATATGGCAATGTGGATGATGAAGTTCCATACAGAATTAGGAAAGCAAGTGATGCTTTCGGAAGGCTAGAAAGGCGCCTCTGGAGTCGGCGAGACATATGCAGAAAGACAAAGATAAAAGTGTACAAGGCATGTGTGCTCCTTTCTCTTCTCTATGCCTGTGAGACGTGGGTCACATATAGATACCACCTTAAGCAACTGGAAGGTTTCCATCAGATGTGTCTCAGGCAAACTATGGCATTAAGTGGGAGGACCGTATCAGTGATCTTGAGTTATTGGAAGGCTCTTGGTGTAAAAGTATAGAAGCTCTTGTGTTAAAGCAAAGGCTCAGATGGAGTGGTCAGGATGAAGGATTCAAGGATGCCAAAACAACTCTTTTATGGAGAGTTAGCTAAAGGAGAACGACCTCCACATAAACCAAAAAAGAGGTATAAGGACTTACTGAAGGCTTCCTTAAGAGATGCTTGCATCTCTCCTGACACATGAGAAGGCATAGCTATTGATCGTAGCAGGTGGAGAAGGATTGTGCATGAGGAGACGGCCACGTTTGAAAAATCTCGAGTTGCACATGAGAAAGTAAGGAGGGATGTCAGGAAGGGCATTGCTGTTACACTTTCAGAAGGGAAGGGTCTTCCTTTGATTCTGACATGCAATGTCTGTACAAGACCCTACCGCAGTAAAGCTGGACTCATGAGTCATCTTTGTAGTCATAAAGCGAGACAGATGAGTGACAACCTGGCCACTGGTGTTGGTGTAACACACCATACTAATCATATCTGTTGGGAATGTGGAAGAGAGTGTAATTCAGCAGGAGGACTTAAACGACATGCAAAGGTACATGAAGCCCAGTTACAACTACAGCCGGCTATTGCCGATGAAGGTTTTAGTTGCCAATTCTGTACAAGACATTGTAGATCTTTAGCTGGGCTAAAAAAGTCACATTCGATCACAGCACCAGTAACAGTTAAGCTTCTTGCAATGGTCATACTCGATAACGAGGGGGCAGCTATCATGCATGTATGGATGTCTTCTATTTTTTGGTTAGTAAAAATCTTCCAGTGAGGAGGGAGCCAGTAACAAAGATATAAGGCTCCATCTTTGGGATGTTGTTAATGCAGACAAGTTCACATTTGGAACTTGAGAAAAGTCTTGCATATTTTTACTGTTCTACATACAGATTGCATTTGTAATGTATGAATGAACCAGATGATTTCTCTTTCTGAAAATCCCAGTTTATGCAGATTCTCCTTTAAGCATTTACTAACAAAACCTAGTACTCCAATTATTATTGGTAGGAATATGAAATCATAGTCTGGATATAGAAGCTGGAGGTTTTGAAGCAGTTGTCCATAGGCATCCTCTTTCTCTTTGATTTTCAATGAGATATTTATATCTTCAGGGCAGCTAACCTCTATGATGTTACATAACATTGCCCCTAATATGTATGCATGCATACATGCATGGACAGACGGACTGATACATCTTAACTATGCTTGTGTTTTACAAATTTCTCCCTGATACAGAAAGAACCTGTTCCTAACACAGAAATGAGACTCTTTGATATGTATATATAATATATGTGTATGTATAAATATCTGTGTTATGTGAATAACATATATATGCTAGTATGAATGCTTGTATATGTTTGTATATGTACATATATAATCAAATGTTACACTGAGTGAAATAAAACAATCCATTCTGAGAAGGTAAAAGATGGACAGACGAAGATCTTATCCGGAGTGTGTTTTTAGTCATTTTTCAACAAAACATTTTAACAGTGCACATATAAACACAAAATTAAAACTAAAGCAATGACAGCATGTGTGTGTAAATTTTTATGTGTGTACTTCAGTGCGGAATTGCAAATAGATAAAAGATAAGGCACAGACACCAAGTAAAATGATGCAAACTCTGAACAGCATTTCATCAACTGTTGCTGAAGACTGTAACAACTTCAGCATGTTTAACAACAGGATTGCTCGATGCAGTGTGCTAGTGGATGTATAATGGAGGACACTAGGGAATACAGGATGATGTTAGAAAATTTAGGTTACGGAAAAGAATGACAAGCACGCCAAAATACTGGGAAATTTACGAGAAATGAGCTGAAGTAAATATTCTAAAACTGTTGTCTTAGAAAGATGCAAAAATAATTTTTATGGCTGAGATAAATAGAGCACAAGATAAGAAAAGAAATTTAAATAGAGAATGTCTTTCGAGTGGAGGGAAAAAAGCAAACCATAATTATTGTTAGTACAGGTACTGTTAAGAGAAAGAAATGAATGGCAGGTTGTTGGATTGAAGTCCTTGACCAAAGAGAGAGGTATAACAAAAACGATAGGACTTATAGCTGATCCAAGTTTAGAAAGAATGTGTCAGGTGTAAGTACAGGGCCGGTTCTAAGGTTGCTGGTGCCCTGGGCAAGCTGAACTTCGGCATGTATAAGCTGACGGTTGTGGAAATTTCCTTGTCTTTGTCATGCCCTCCCTGGCGCCCCCTAGCATACAGTGCCCCGTGTGACTGCCTGAGTTGTCGGTACCTTGAGCTGGCTTTGCATAAGTAGTAGGGTTATGGGAGATCAGAAGAGCCTTTGTGAAGGGGATGGACTCGGACAGAGCAGATGAGGAGAGAAAGAATGAAGATAAGCAGATGAAATGAGAGACAAAAAACAAGTGAGACACAAGCAGAGGAATAAGAAGGACAAATGATCATACAAGCATATGCATACACATACATACATATATGCATACGTATACACACACACATACACATGGATATACATATGCACACACAAATGGATAAAATAAATAAAATGTAAATAAATAAAACAAAATAAAAATGGACTATCAATGTTTTGGTAGCAAGTCAAAATGGAAGCATTTCATCCTTTTAAAAGGACAATTTGTCTTGGTGGAGCAATTTAAAATCTGCAACCAATAATAAAAATTGATTAAATTTGTGGCTCTCTGATATTTTATTACTTGCATTTCTTTGAAACAATACTTCTTTGATTCATTAGTTATGTACAATTGCATTGTTTGAGATATTCTTTCTTATCAACTCCTTAGCGACAATACATATTGTGGACTGGACAAAGAATTCAATTCGTCATGGCGTAGACTCTTTTGAAACAATGAAGAAACGATTGGATGAAAAGTCTTTTATTCAAGGAATTTCACTTGGGGAATGGAATTTGAATTGATCAATTTGACTGATTATAAAATTGTTTGAATTAATCATAGACCACATCATAAACAATATGAAAGCATACTTAATAAGACAAATGATCTTGTTGTGAATGAAGATTCTTTTAGATGTTTCCATCTCAGACAGAATTTCTTACTTTCAACGATGCAAAGTGAATAAATTCCAAGGTTTTGAAGAGAACAAAAAGATCTCTGAGATGGTTTCAGATGCTATTTTCAACAGACCATCTTATCTTAAAGGCTCTATTATAATAAAACTCAGAGTAGACAGGTCTGTATGATTTTATCTCTTGTAATGGTTTTAGAATTTTTAAAAAATGTTTCTTTTCTGTCTTTTGTGCAGAATGAGACACTACAAAGACTAAAAGGAAAGATAAACTAGAATGATGGCTAAATGATGAGGCATTGGGCAAGGAGACTGAAGTTACTTATTTCAAATGTAAATGTGTAAATCGTTATTTTCTTAATGATTAAGGTTTCTTAAATGGAGCAAATTAACAGAAATGTGAAAATGCTGGTCAAATTTGCGAAGCATTTAACTTCATACATTGAAATTATCAACTACTACATGGTCACCTGGTTACGGTCAAACAACTGACTAGCAAATCTGTGGTATTTGCTGCAACCCATCTTTTATACCAAGACAAACAACGTACATGATAACATTTCCAATAAGTTAAGATCAAAAGCTATGAAAACCACTGCCTGGTACTGCATCAGGATATTATTATTATTATTATTATTATTATTATTATTATTATTATTATTATTATTATTATTATTATTGTTGTTGTTGTTGTTATTTTATTGTCTTTGTACAGCTTCTAACACTGGAGATTTACTTTGGTGAACTAAGGTAACACCCCTTATTTTTTGAGCACCATCCAGAGTATTCGAACGGTTCCAAGCAGTTCTGTTTTCTGCAAGTACTCTACCCTTACTGCAGCCCCTATTTGTTTCATATAATTCTCAAGATTTTTAGTCTCTGTTCCCAGGGCTCCAACAGTTATTGGTACTACTG
>NW_021831856.1:40000-66694 GCF_006345805.1 Octopus sinensis | reverse complement strand
GAAACATATCTAAGTTTAAGGCATTGTCTCTGGCTCTGCTAGTATGTTGTTAAAGTTTCAGCCAGCTTTCAGCCAATTTTCGAAAAATTTCCGGTAAAATATTCGGTGAAAATTTTCGAAAACCTTTTGAGTAAAATTTTCGTGGAAAATTTTGAAAATTTTCGAAAAATTTTTGGGGAAAATTTTCGAAAAAGTTTTGAGGAAAATTTTCGAAAAATTCTTGGGGAAAATTTTCGAAAAATTTTTGGGTTAAATTTTCGGAAAATTTTTGGGGAAAATTTGCGAAAAATTTTTGGGTAAAATTTTCGAAAAATTTTGGGTAAAATTTCCGGTAAAATTTTTGGAAAAATTTTTGGGAAAAATTTTCGAAAAATCAGAAAGCCAGCGGTGCCAAAATCACAAAGTATGGAAGGCCGGCGGGGCCAAAATCTTAAAGTATGGAAGACGAGCGGTGCCAAAATCATAAATTATGGGAGGGCAGCGGTGCCAAAATCAAAAAGTATGGAAGGCCATCGGTGCCCAAATCCAAAAGTACGGAAGGCCAGCGGTGCCCAAATCACAAAGTATGGAAGGCCAGGGGTGCCAAAATCGGTGAAGAATTTTTGGTCAAAATTTTTCGAAAAATTTTGGGGAAAGTTTCCAGTGAAAATTTTCGAAAAACCATATAACGAATATGCTCTATAAACGTCGCCATCGTCATAGGTGTTAAGTGTAAAGCAGAATTTGGTGTATCATGGATGATGAGGTATCTTGACTGTAAACCAAAATTCACTCCATATATACACAGAAAGCAGCAGCAGCAGCCACCTAGAGATCTATTGTTAGCCATAACAAATCTATTTTTAGCTCGGGGAAAATTTTCAAAAAATTCTTGAGGAAAATTTTCGGTGAAAATTTTCAAAAGATTTCTGGTGAAAATTTTCAAAAAATTTTTGGGTAAAATTTTCGGTGAACATTTTCGATAAATTTTTGGGGAAAATTTTTGGAGAAAATTTTCTGTGAAAATTTTCGGGAAATTTTTGAGTAAAATTTTCTTTGAAAATTTTCGAAAAATTTTTGGGTAAAATTTTCGGGGAAAATTTTCGAGAAATTTTGGGTAAAATTTTCGTAAAATTTTCGGCACTCTTTCTGTAAAATTTTCGGAAAAGGTTTGAGCAAAGTTTTCGTTCAAAATTTTCGAAAATTTTCGGGTAAAATATTCGGTGAAAAGTTTCAAAAAATTTTTAGTGAAAATTTTCGGTAAAAATTTTCGGAAAATTTTAAGCGAAAATTTGCGATGAAAATTTTCGAAAAGGTTTCGGTGAAAATTTTCGAAAAATTTTTGGGTAAAATTTTCGGAAAAATTTTGAGGAAAATTTCCGTCAAAGTTTTCGAAAAATTTTTGTGAAAATTCCCGAAAAATATTTCGGTAAAATTTGAGGTCAAAATTTTTGAAAAAATTTTCGGGAAAACTTTCGAAAAACATTTGGGGAAAATTTTCGGTGAAAATTTACGTAAAATTTTTGGGGAAAATTTTGGAAAAACTTTTTCGGAAAAATATTCGAAAAATTACAAAGCCAGCGGAGCCAAAATCGAAAAGTATGGAAGGCCGGCGGGGCCAAAATCTTAAAGTATGGTAGACGAGCGGTGCCAAAATCATAAAGTATGGAAGGCCAGCGGTTCCAAAATTAAAAAGAATGGAAGGACAGCGGTGCCGAAATCAAAAAGTATGGATGGCCAGCGGTGCCAAAATCAAACAGTATGGAAGGCCAGGGAAGCCAAAATCGGTGAAGAAATTTTGGTGAAAGTTTTCTGTGAAAATTTTCGAAAAATTTTTGGGGAAAATTTTTCGTGAAAATTTTCGAAAAATTTTTTGGTAAAATTTTCAGTGAAAATTTTCGAAAAAATTTTTAGGAAAATTTTCGGCAAAAATTTCTAAAAATTTTTGCGTAAAATTTTCGGTGAAAATTTAGGAAAACTTTTTTGGGAAAATTTTCGAAAAACATTTGGGGAAAATTTTCCGTGAAAATTTTTAGTAAAATTTTTGGGTAAATTTTCGGCATTAATTTTCGAAAAATTTTTGGGTAATATTTTCGAAAAGCCTTTGGGGAAAATTTTAGTTGAAAATTTTCGTAAAATTTTTGGGTAAAATTTTCTATGAAAATTTTCGGTAAATTTTTCAGTTAAATTTGGGTAAAATTTTCGGTGAAAATTTTCGTAAATTTTTCGGCAAAATTTTCAAAAAATTGTTGTGTAAAATTTTCGGAAAATTTCTGAGTAAAATTTTCATTGAAAATTCACGAAAAATTTGTTGGTAAAATATTCGGTTGAAAATTTACGAAAATTTTTGGAGAAAATTTTCGAAAAACCTTTCCGGAAAATTTTTCGTGAAAATTTTCGAAAAATTTTTAGGAAAATTTTCGGCAAAAATTTCTAAAAATTTTTGCGTAAAATTTTCGGTGAAAATTTTCGAAAAATTTTGGGGAAAATTTTCGAAAAGCCTTTGGGGAAAATTTTCCGTGAAAATTTTCGTAAAATTTTTGGGGAAAATTTTCGACAAAAATTTCCAGAAATTTTTCGAGAAAATTTCCGATGAAAAGTTTCGAAAAATTTTTGGGGAAAATTTTCGAAAATTTTTGGGTAAAATTTTCGGTGAAAATTTTCGTAAAATTTTTGGGAAAATTTTCGGTGAAAATTTTCGAAAAATCATATAACGAATATGCTAAGGTCTATAAACGTCGACATCGTCATAGATGTTAAGTGTTAAGCAGAATCTGGTGTATTTGAGCAACAATTTTGAGCAACAATTTTTCGAAAATTTTGCCGAAAATTTTACCCCAAAATTTTTCGAAAATATATATATATGTGTTTGTGTTCCTTCTTTTTCTCTTTAACTCTTCACGTGTTTCAGTTATTTTTCTGGGTAAAATTTTAGGTGAAAATTTTCGAAAGATTTTTGGTGAAAATATTCGAAAAATTTTTGGGTAAAATTTTCTGTGAAAACTTTCGAAAAACCACATAACGAATATGCTCCATATGCTCCAGTGTAAAGCAGAATCTGGTGCATCGTGTATGGTGAAGCATCTTGATTCTAGTAGTAAGCCAGAATTCACTCTATATATACACAGAAAGCAGCAGCAGCAGACGCCACCTAAAAATCTATTTTTAGCCATAACATTAATCTATTTTTAGGTCAGAGAAAATTTTCGAAAAATTTTCCGGTAAAATATTCGGTGAAAATTTTCGAAAGACTTTTGAGTAAAATTTTCGTGGAAAATTTTCGAAAAATTTTTGGGTAAAATATTCGGTGAAAATTTTCGAAAAATTTTTGGGTAAAATATTCGGTGAAAATTTTCGAAAAATTTTTGGGGAAAATTTTCGAAAAAGTTTTGGGGAAAATTTTCGAAAAATTCTTGGGGAAAATTTTCGAAAAATTTTTGGGTAAAATTTTCGGAAAATTTTTGGGAAAATTTGCGTAAAATTTTTGGGGAAAATTTTCGAAAAATTTTGGGTAAAATTTCCGGTAACATTTTTGGAAAAATTTTTTTGAAAAATTTTCGAAAAATCAGAAAGCCAGCGGTGCCAAAATCACAAAGTATGGAAGGCCGGCGTGGCCAAAATCTTAAAGTATGGAAGGCCAGCGGTGCCAAAATCATAAATTATGGAAGGGCAGCTGTGCCAAAATTAAAAAAGTATGGAAGGCCAGCGGTGCCAAAATCAAAAAGTATGGAAGGCCAGCGGTGCCCAAATCACAAACTATGGAAGGCCAGTGGTGCCCAAATCACAAAGTATGGAAGGCCAGGGGGGCAAAAATCGGTGAAGAATTTTGTTCAAAATTTTTCGAAAAATTTTTGGGGAAAGTTTTCTGTGAAAATTTTCGAAAAATTTTTGGGAAAATTTTTCGTGAAAATTTTCGAAAAATTTTTTGGTAAAATTTTCAGTGAAAATTTTCGAAAAATTTTTAGGAAAATTTTCGGCAAAAATTTCTAAAAATTTTTGCGTAAAATTTTCGGTGAAAATTTAGGAAAACTTTTTGGGGAAAATTTTCGAAAAACATTTGGGGAAAATTTTCCGTGAAAATTTTTAGTAAAATTTTGGGTAAATTTTCGGCATTAATTTTCGAAAAATTTTTGGGTAATATTTTCGAAAAGCCTTTGGGGAAAATTTTAGTTGAAAATTTTCGTAAAATTTTTGGGTAAAATTTTCTATGAAAATTTTCGGTAAATTTTCAGTTAAATTTGGGTAAAATTTTCGGTGAAAATTTTCGTAAATTTTTCGGCAAAATTTTCAAAAAATTGTTGTGTAAAATTTTCGGAAAATTTCTGAGTAAAATTTTCATTGAAAATTCACGAAAAATTTGTTGGTAAAATATTCGGTGAAAATTTTCGAAAAATTTTGGGGGAAAATTTTCGAAAAACCTTTCCGAAAATTTTCGGTGAAAATTTTCGTAAAATTTTTGGGAAAATTTTCGACAAAAATTTCCAGAAATTTTCGAGAAAATTTGCGATGAAAAGTTTCGAAAAATTTTGGGGGAAAATTTTCGAAAAACCTTTCGGGAAAATTTTCGGTGAAAATTTTCGAAAAATTTTTGGGAAAATTTTCGACAAAAATTTCCAGAAATTTTTCGAGAAAATTTCCGATGAAAAGTTTCGAAAAATTTTGGGGGAAAATTTACGGCGAAAATTTTCGAAAAATTTTTGGGTAAAATTTTCGGTGAAAATTATCGAAAAATCATATAACGAATATGCTAAGGTCTATAAACGTCGACATCGTCATAGATGTTAAGTGTTAAGCAGAATCTGGTGTATTTGAGCAACAATTTTGAGCAACAATTTTTCGAAAATTTTGCCGAAAATTTGACCCCAAAATTTTTCGAAAATATGTGTTTGTGTTCCTTCTTTTTCTCTTTAACTCTTCACGTGTTTCAGTTATTTTTCTGGGTAAAATTTTAGGTGAAAATTTTCGAAAGATTTTTGGTGAAAATATTCGAAAAATTTTTGGGTAAAATTTTCTGTGAAAACTTTCGAAAAACCACATAACGAATATGCTCCATATGCTGAGATCTACAAACGACGACATCATCATAGTTGTTAAGTGTAAAGCAGAATCTGGTGTATCGTGTATGATGAAGCATCTTGATTCTAGTAGTAAGCCAGAATTCACTCTATATATACACAGAAAGCAGCAGCAGCAGACGCCACCTAAAAATCTATTTTTAGCCATAACATTAATCTATTTTTAGGTCAGAGAAAATTTTCGAAAAATTTTCCGGTAAAATATTCGGTGAAAATTTTCGAAAGACTTTTGAGTAAAATTTTCGTGGAAATTTTCGAAAAATTTTTGGGTAAAATATTCGGTGAAAATTTTCGAAAAATTTTGGGGTAAAATATTCGGTGAAAATTTTCGAAAAATTTTTGGGGAAAATTTTCGAAAAAGTTTTGGGGAAAATTTTCGAAAAATTCTTGGGGAAAATTTTCGAAAAATTTTTGGGTAAAATTTTCGGAAAATTTTTGGGAAAATTTGCGTAAAATTTTTGGGAAAATTTTCGAAAAATTTTTGGGTAAAATTTCCGGTAACATTTTTGGAAAAATTTTTTGAAAAATTTTCGAAAAATCAGAAAGCCAGCGGTGCCAAAATCACAAAGTATGGAAGGCCGGCGTGGCCAAAATCTTAAAGTATGAAGGCCAGCGGTGCCCAAATCATAAATTATGGAAGGGCAGCTGTGCCAAAATAAAAAAGTATGGAAGGCCAGCGGTGCCAAAATCAAAAAGTATGGAAGGCCAGCGGTGCCCAAATCACAAACTATGGAAGGCCAGTGGTGCCCAAATCACAAAGTATGGAAGGCCAGGGGGGCAAAAATCGGTGAAGAATTTTGTTCAAAATTTTTCGAAAAATTTTTGGGGAAAGTTTTCTGTGAAAATTTTCGAAAAATTTTTTGGTTAAATTTTCAAAAAATTTTTAGGAAAATTTTCGGCAAAAATTTCTAAAAATTTTTGCGTAAAATTTTCGGTGAAAATTTAGGAAAACTTTTTGGGGAAAATTTTCGAAAAACATTTGGGGAAAATTTTCCGTGAAAATTTTTAGTAAAATTTTTGGGTAAATTTTCGGCATAAATTTTCAAAAAATTTTTGGGTAAAATTTTCGAAAAGCCTTTGGGGAAAATTTTAGGTGAAAATTTTCGTTAAATTTTGGGGTAAATTTTCTATGAAAATTTTCGGTAAATTTTTGAGTAAAATTATTTTTTATTTTAACTAGTTTCAGCTCACGAGCTGTGGCCATGCTGGGGCACCGCCATTCATCTTTATCTGTCTGTCTACTTATTTATTTATCCACACACACACACACAAACACACACACACATATATATAAAAATATAATTAATATAAACAGCAGCTTGCAATATTTCACCAAAAAGGAGAATTAGAAATATCACTAAATGTGACTAGGGTGTTAGGAAATACCTACATTGCTAGAAATAAGAGCTAAATCACTCTAATGTTGTTGTTAACGCACATGAATAAAAACATACACTAACATGGACCAAAGTACCGATCGATTGCATACTGATGTTTATATTAATTGTATATATACACAGTGAATCGCTACATCAAACAATGATTTGGATGACGAAATCGTAAATACTAATAGGCGTATCTAAAAAGAGCCGAACAATCGAGCGGTCTTGACTGATGAGGCAACGGAAATCACTGAAACTGACGCGTCATTATTATGAATTTTCAATCAGCCCTTTTCAGATGATTATGGTCCCTGTTACTGTATATGTTTTAATTCCTGTGCGTTAACTACAGCATTATAGCGGTTTAGCCCTTATTTCTAGCAAGGTAGGTGTTTCCTAACACCGGCGCGGGAGTGGCTGTGTAGTAAGTAGCTTGTTTACCAACCACATGGTTCCGGGTTCAGTCCCACTGCGTGGCACCTTGGGCAAGTGTTTTCTACTTTAGCCTCGGGCCAACCAAAGCCTTGTGAGTGGGTTTGGTAGACGGAAACTGAAAGAAGCCCGTCGTATATATGTATATATATATGTATGTGCGTGTATGTTTGTGTGTCTGTGTTTGTTCCCCTAGCATTGCTTGACAACCGATGCTGGTGTGTTTATGTCCCCGTCACTTAGCGGTTCGGCAAAAGAGACCGATAGAATAAGTACTGGGCTTACAAAGAATAAGTCCCGGGGTCGAGTTGCTCGATTAAAGGCGGTGCTCCAGCATGGCCGCAGTCAAAATGACTGAAACAGATAAAAAGAATATATATATATATATATATATATATATATTACTCTTTACCTGCTGGTGACTGTGTTTGTATGCCCATTTATATTTCATTCACACATTTCTTTTAAAACTATCCATCCGTATCCCATGTGTTTATTTTAAAATGAATATTCCTAGTTATAATTTCAAGAGTTGTCGGTATCAACTTAGGCTGTGTATTGTCATGCTGCGGACGGGCTCCGGTGCGGGTCGATTTGAAGTGGGGCCGGTTCCGGGCGGAAGAGGAAGAGGAGAAGGCGAAGAAGGCCAGCGACTAGGTCGGCAGACGAGAGGGGCAGCGGCGATTGGCGCGGGCCCGCTGCAGCTTTTAGACTCGCCCGGCGCCCTACGCGTCGGTGGTCGTCGTCGCTTCCTCCACCCGATCCTTTCGAAACGGCTGCGACGAACTGCGTCCGGACTGCGGTCAACGAGCGAGTGCCATGACGGTGGTCGCCACGAAAACGACGCGCGCCAAGGCGGGGTGATACCGGGAAGGGAAAAAAAAGCTGCAGAAACGCTAGCGAAACCCGGAGTTGAAGCCACGGTTCTGTCCAGGGAAGAAGGGACAGACACGGCACCGCTCTCTTTCGGAGACGCCGCGTCGCCTGTGGCGGAACGGGAAGCGACGGGCCCGGTCGAGAAGAGCGCGTGGATCCCACCGACCGCCGCTTGCGCGGCGGCGACGGGGCTCTCGTCTGCGACCTGCGGACGCCGCGCGCCTACCGGCCCGACGGGAAACGGGTCGCGACGACGGATCGGAGGGGAAGTGCGTCCGATGCCGGCGCCCCGGGAATCGAACGCCGACGAGACGGCAGACGACTGCCCGCGGAACGAGCGGCCGCCACCGGCGCGTTCGTCGACGACGACGGCGCCTCGGCGTGAAGCAGCGGACTGAGTCCCCTCGCGATCGCGGTGAGCGGTCCTACCCGTTTACCCCTGGGTGGTTTCACGGTCTCTTGAACTCTCTCTCCAAAGTTCTTTTCAACTTTCCCTCGCGGTACTTGTCGGCTATCGGACTCGTCCCCGTATTTAGCCTTGGATGGAGCTTACCACCCGCTTTGGGCTGCGTTCCCAAGCAACCCGACTCTCGGGCCGATGAACACCGCCGATCGCCGCCGGCTCCGAATGGGCCTGGCACCCGCTCTGGGCAGCCCCGATCGAGGGGACTCCGAACCTAGCCGGGCGAAACGATCGACCGTGTACGACCCTTGCGCCACAGCTCTCGACGACCGGCGCGGCCGACGAGATTCGGCGTTGGGCTTCTCCCGGTTCACTCGCCGTTACTTAGTTATTCTTAAGTGACAACTTACGTAAAATTTGCACGACGGAGAATTCTCGTCATATGTACGCAATATTTACCCATTTAACGATTAAATATACACTGAATATATATATTTGCAGCTCGGTATAACAGTGGAGTGAATCACTGATATTCAGTATATATATATATATATGAAGCTGAAGTTGTCTGTGTGTGTGTGTGGCAGGTTTGGTAGCCTTCAACTAACACTATCTCTTCGGAGACCCTGCGGCGCAAGTTAACCAAAATTGAAACCATGATAGAAGAAGGCTTGCTCTTTATTCTTTATTTAATCAGACCATGTTAAGACCAAAAATTACTTACATCACAAAGGTGCTTTTTTTTCTATGAAAATCCCTTTTCTTTTACGGTTTTTTGACTGCTGTGTCGCCATTTTGCGCTGTATTTCAACCAGAAAAATGTTCGCTTAAAGAGAATAATAAGCTTACTTTTCAAATTTCCAACTCTAAAGGGACGAAAAGAAAACAAACCCGAGCAACGCTGGGCTATACTGCTAGTATATATATATATATATATATTATATATATATATATATATATATATATATATATATATATATATATATAATATATATATATATGTATAATATATATATATATACATATATATACACACGCATATATATGTATATATATATATATATATATATATATATATATATATATATATATATATATATATATGCACATTTCATAGATATATATACATTTTATTCCAGTTAGCTTACATGCGTTTCCCATAAATTCGGAGAAAGAGTTCCTAACACAAACTTTGTTGAAAACATGTTTCCACTAACTAAACAGACAAGGAATTGTAGGTTGTTTTGGAGAAAACGTTAAACGTGTCTACAAGAAGCGAACACAAGGTGAATCCGTACTAGAAGAAAAAATATGAAATGTTACCAAACTTCTAAGATGAAAACTAAAACGTGTAAGAGATTTCCCCTCTTCCTATCACTATATCTCTCTTCCTCTCCTTCTTCTCTCCACTTTTAAGGATAATGAAAATAGAAAAATCGATCGTATTTAAGCCTCATTTATAGTTTTAATTTTAATCTTAAAATTTAATACTAATTTTAACTTTAGATGACTCTGAGAGTTTCCTCTCCTTGCCTCCTTGCCTCTATCTCTTTTTCCTTAAAAGAGAGGGCAATAACAAAACGAAACGCAACTGAATAGGAAAATCGATCGTATTTAATTCGTAAACCTTCCAAATGTAGACTAAAGAATTTCATATTTCCAATGTATATTATACTGACGAGTCCAGAATAATGGGCGAAATGGCACAATCAACAAGTACTAAAACTATAGGGATATTCCAATAAATGAAATTTATGAAAATATGGTAACACCATATATTTTTTCACTCATAGGAAAAAGACCGCTCAAGATAAAGAAAGAAAAACAACAAAAGATACAAGCGTTAAAGTCGTTCCCACACCTTAAGGAGAATATTCACCGTCTCTGTCATCTCATTGTGTCATTCGCTCTCAGGCTCAGTAAGCAGGAACAGCTCTAGTCCCAGTTAAGAAATCACGTATATAAGCGCAGGATTGACTGTGTGGTAATTCACGCGTATTGATATCTGTGAATGTGTATAGATGTATACAAGTGTGAGTCTGTGTCTGTTTGTGTATGTGTATGTTTGTGTGCGCTCACGCGTCTGTGTGCACGCACGCATGTGCAAAATGTAACCGTCTTGAAACTGTTAAACTCTAATAAAACTGAACAAACGACCTTCGTATCTCCTAAATTATTCATGCTAACTTAATTCGTTCACATTTATTGGGTGCCAAGTTGATATTACTAAGATATTCCAGTGCCTTCATACATGCATACATAAGCAGTACTTACTGTACATGTATATATATATATATTATATATATATATATATATATATATATATATATATATATATATATATATATAGATATATATATACATACATATATATATATATATTATATATATATAATATATAAATATATATATATATATGTATATATATATATAATATATATATATATATATTATATATATATGTATGTATGTATGTATGTATGTAAGTTTATATACAATACATTATATATATATCAGGTGGTGGTATTAAGTTAGACATGGCTTGGACCATTCTTTGATCGAAACATATCTAAGTTTCAGGCATTGTCTCTGGCTCTGTTTCAAAAAATTTTAGGGAAAATTTTCGGTGAAAATTTTCGGAAAATTTTAAGCGAAAATTTGCGATGAAAATTTTTGGAAAAATTTTGGAAAAATTTTGGGGAAAATTTCCGTCAAAGTTTTTAAAAATTTTTGTGAAAATTCCCGAAAAATATTTCGGTAAAATTTGAGGTGAAAATTTTCGAAAAAATGTTTGGAAAAACTTTCGAAAAACCTTTGGGGAAAATTTTCGGTGAAAATTTACGTAAAATTTTTAGGGAAAATTTTGGAAAAGTATGGAAGGCCGGCGGGGCCAAAATCTTAAAGTATGGAAGACGAGCGGTGCCAAAATCATAAAGTATGGAAGGCCAGCGGTGCCAAAATCAAAAAGTATGGAAGACGAGCGGTGCCAAAAATCAAAAAGTATGGAAGGCCAGCGGTGCCAAAATCAAAAAGTATGGAAGGCCAGCTGTGCCAAAATCACAAAGTATGGAAGGCCAGGGGGCCCAAAATCGGTGAAGAAATTTTGGTGAAAATTTTCGAAAAATTTTGGGGAAAGTTTTCTGTGAAAATTTTCGAAAAATTTTTGGAGAAAATTTTTGGTGAAAATTTTCGAAAAATTTTTTGGTAAAATTTTCAGTAAAAAGTTTCGAAAAATTTTTTTTGATCTCCATGTGTCTAACACACGTGGACATGCCTACAAAATCAGAAAACAACACAGCTCCCATGACTTTCGGAAACATTTTTTCACGCTCAGAGTTGCTGAAACATGGAATAAACTGTACGCAATATTTACCCTTTTAACGATTAAATATACACTGAATGTATATATTTGCTACTCGGAGTAACGGTGGAGTGAATCACTGATATTCAGTATATATATATATATATATATATAAATAAAGCTGAAGTTGTCTGTGTGTGTGTGGCAGGTTTGGCAGCCTTCAACTAACACTATATCTTCGGAGACCCTGCGGCGCAGGTTAACCAAAATTGAAAGCATGATAGAAGAAGGCTTGCTCTTTATTCCGTAGAAGAAAAAATTCAAATCAGACCATGTTTAGACCAAAAATTACTTACATCAAAAAGATGCTTTTTTTCTACGAAAATCCCCATATTTTACGGCTTTTCGACTGCTGTGTCGCCATTTTGCGGTGTATTTCAACCAGAAAAATATTCACTTAAAGAGAATAATAAGCTTACTTTTCAAAAATTCCAATTCTAAGGGTCGAAAAGAAAACAAACCCGAGCAACGCTGGGCTATACTGCTAGTATATATAATATATATATATATATATATATATAACTTAAAGATGCAACAGAGGTAGAATCAACAAAAAAGTACTCCAGTGAGAGATTAAATATCAATTTAAATACACAACCGAAAGAGTTACTGATAGTTTCATATTATTATGATACTTGAACAGGCATATTTATAAAATACACCACGTGTCTTAATGCAATCTTACTGTCCAGCATTCTTGTTTTTAATATATATAATGTATAAGCAGAGCCTGAAGGTCTGCTTTAAGATACATGTCATATTTTATAATTATGCCTTTTCAAGTTTCATAATAGCATGAAACTATGAGTAACTCTTTCCGTTGTGTATTTAAATTTATATGTATAGGTGTGTGTGTGTGTGCGTGTGTGTGTGTGCGTGTGTTCGTGTGGTGTGTGTGCGTGCGCGTGTGTGTGTAACAAACTTCGTTAACATGCAGTTATTTCTGTTGCCAAGGGAAGTAAATAAAGTATGTCAGGAGATGAGACGTGAATATAGGCTTATTTTTTCCATATGACTTCCATATAAATACAGCTGTTTCGTAAGCTTCATCATGTAGTATTGTTAATTACAGTAGGCAAAATTAATCATACACACACACAAACACACACACACACACACACACACACACACACACACACACACACACATACACACACACACATACACACACATATATATACACATATATATATATGTATATATTTATATATATACATGTGTATATATATACATATGTATGCATATATATGTATACGTGTATATAGATATATGTGTGTGTGTGTACATAGACAGACACACAGATAGAAAGAAAGAAAGATAGATATATATATATATATATAGATAGATAGATAGATAGATAGATAGATAGATAGATAGATAGATAGATAGATAGATAGATAGATAGATAGACAGATAAAGATAGAGGGATAGATACATACATACATGAATACTTTCGTTCATGCATACATACATACATACACAGATGCATTTATGTAAGTATGTGTGTGATTACCTGCACATGTGTGTGATCGCGTGCGCGTGTGAGTGATCACGAGCGCGTGTGTGTATTCGGATTACTACCTCCCATTTTTAAAGGGTATGGCGCTTGCAATCCAAGAACTGGAAATATCAACCAAATACCTGATGCACAAAAGGGACAGAGAAGCAGGAAAAGCAACAAAATATGACACTCGAAGCATCCATTGTGGAGTTAACACCGAAGATTTCACCAACATCATAAGCAGTTGTCCAAAAATCTCATCACGGTATTATCTACCAATGAGACATGATACTGTAGCTAGAATACAGCATAACGAGATCCTTCTGAAGGATAAACCCTAGAATAAAGAAATAAGACCCACAGTATTCTTTTCTACTCTGGGCATAAGGCCTGAAATTTTTGGGGAAGGTGCCAGTCCATCAGATCGACCCCAGTACGCAACTGGTACTTAATTTATCGACCCCAAAATGATGAAAGGAAAAGTCGACCTTTGCGGAATTTGAACTCAGAACGTAAAGACAGACGAAATACCTATTTCTTTACTACCCACAGGGGGCTAAACACAGAGACGACAAACAAGGACAGACAGACGGATTAAGTCGATTATATCGACCCCAGTGCGTAACTGGTACCTATTTAATCGACCCCGAAAGGATGAAAGGCAAAGTCGACCTGGCGGAATTTGAGCTTAGAACGTAGCGGCAGCCGAAATACCTATTTCTTTACTACCCACAAGGGGCTAAACACAGAGGGGACAAACGGATTAAGTCGATTACATCGACCCCGAAAGGATGAAAGGCAAAGTCGACCTGGCGGAATTTGAGCTTAGAACGTAGCGGCAGCCGAAATACCTATTTCTTTACTACCCACAAGGGGCTAAACACAGAGGGGACAAACGGATTAAGTCGATTACATCGACCCCGAAAGGATGAAAGGCAAAGTCGACTTCGGCGGAATTTGAACTCAGAACGTAACGGCAGACGAAATACGGCTACGCATTTCGCTCGGCGTGCCAACGTTTCTGCCAGCTCGTATTGTGGAAGCTATAGCCACTCATAAAAAAAAGTAAAAAACGAGTACTGGTGGAATGTCCCAGTGCAAACCTCAGTAAAATGTAAACAATAGGCTTGAAATAATGATTTGAGGTACAGAAGAGAACTGTGCAGTTGTGCAAATCAGTTCCTAGCGGATGCTCAACGGGAAAGAAAATAACTACGCTAAACTATTGGGAAATTTACAGCTACTCAATCCAGATTACAAGTTCAGGTTTACACCTGTAATTATTGGGGCCCTGGGATAAGTAATACGCCGCCTAAATACCAATCATGAAAACTTAGACTTCTCAAAACCAGAAAGAAGAATTCTAATTCGAAGACTACAGATCCAATCCATCACTGGAACTGTAAACATCTGTAAAACTTTCCTGAAGTTTATCATTTAAGTATATATGAGTATGTCTAGATAGGCAACTATATGCATGAGAACACATACATAAAAGAAAAAAACATACAAATCTGCACACATTCATACATATATATAAAAATGCTCTGTTGATGTTGTTGAAATTCTAATGAAAGACCCTTGGATCTAGGTTAGAAACCGGCTCTTTCTCTATTGGCAAGAAATCTTGAAATAAAACTGAATAATGACATACATACATACATGCATACATGTATACATACACACAAAAATACCTACGTAGTTACATACAGACTTACATACAGACATACATACATATATACAAATGGACGTTCGTACATACCACTACCTCCTCAACTCCTACCGACGAATCCATATTCGCTCCCTTTATTCGTGTTCAATGAATACACACAAAAGGAACCTTCATAATCTCATTTTTGTGAGCATTCCTTCACTTGGAAAATTATACTCCCTATAAACGTGTAAATTTTTATTGCCGCTATTGTAGGTATTAGCAGCGTCAGTAACAACACCAGTAGCAGTAACAGTATTGTAGTAGTAGTAGTAGTAGTAGTAGTAGTAGTAGTAGTAGTAGTAATACCCGGAGTTTGTATTGTGATTGTTTGGCTTGTACAATCGATATATATATATATATATATATATATATATATATATATTTTGCTACTACACAGAAAACTACATTCGAAGGTATATCGCTTTATTCAAGACGGTATTTTGACTTCTATTCCTTTAATGTTGTAGAAACCGGTTCTTTAGGGCCCTGTTATTATGTATCACATGATCACGTGACCGGCTAAACTATCAGATGTTGTTACACAACGGAAAATAACTGGAGCAACTTGAAATGACGTATTTTGCTCAAGAACATAACGCGCCGTTGCATCTAGGAATCGAACCTACAATCTGGGGATCGTAAGTGCAACAGCCTAACTACTAGGCCACACGCCTTCACGTTGTTATTTATAAGTTCGTAAAATGAAAATTACGCAAGTTAACGACTGATATACCACAACCAAGTCCGATCACATTTCGCAAGAGATAAATATATCCTGCTAAAGATATATCCTACCCTCCAGCTACTGTCGCGCACATGTTCTATAACGTTTGCTACTCCTTTTACGTAGAAAACTAGTATTGCTAATTTGAATTATTTACACTACAATACATACTTGCTGACGTATATAAAATGAAATTGCACTTCATTGAAAACATTTAGTTAATGCCAAACTGTCCGTTGTTGTGTCCCATACTTATGGCAACAATAATTACACACACACACACACACACACACACACACACACAAGTTGAGTAAAGTTAAATCATGGTCTGGTTTTCGCTTTTGTATTTTGGTATTTTAACATTAAAAAAATATTTTGTAATGCTCATAAAGTTAAATTAGCGCTTTCATACATAGAGTAATCATCAGATTTGAAATGTGTTTAACTGACAGTTGAGCTTTGACAACTGTAGTAGTACCTCTTAAAACGCTGCAACAACCTAGCTGAATTTTGAGATGTATGTGTGCATGTGTGTGTGCATTTTTGTTTATATATACGTGTGTGTGTATGTATGTATGTATGTGTGTGTGTGTATGTATGTATGTATGTATGTATGTATGTATGTATGTATGTATGTGAGCAAAGAGAAGGAAGAAGTATGGGCTGGCGAAATACAGCTATTGTGAGACAAGAGAAGAAATTAAAAAGGAGAAAGGAAAGAACATTGCGAATATAAAAAGGAGAGGAATGATCTCAAGCTCAATGAGTAACCAGCTCACAACTCCATCCCGGACCTCACCCTCGGCTGCTAGACGGTATATAACCAATAGATACAGTAGATCAGAATATTTTTCTCAATCTCTGTCATTATCACCTTCTCCCTCTCTCTCTGTGATATATATATATATATATATATATATATATATGTGTGTGTGTGTGTGTGTGTGTGTGTGTGTGTGGTGTGTGTGTGTGTGTGTGTCTGTGTGTGTGTGTGTGTGTGTATTTATATTTATATTTATATATGTATAAATGTGTGCGTTTTGTGTATATCCCTCACTCTCTTTTCCAGCTGCCCTCCTTCCTACCGTTACACTCCAATCAAACATCAGAAGTAAAAAACTGGATAACCATCAATCACACTATCACGTTTGCACTTAACATGATGGAGATATGTTTTCTTTGATTTTAGAAATAATTGAAGCAATCAAGCTAAACAAAAAAAAAAAAACGGTAAAACAAAAAGCATAAACACGACAGTAATTAATCCCTAAGAGCAGTAATCTTAAATCGAAGAGTGGGTGGGAAGAATAGAGTCAACAATAACAGGAAAACTAGATTACTACACTTAACCTCTCCAGCACCACCAACAATAAATATAACAACAGCAGAAATAACAATAGAAGGAAAATGTTGGCGGTTTCGTAGAGTGGGTATCGTATCGGACGAAAAGGCGGCGAGCTGGCAGAAACGTTAGCACGCCGGGCGAAATGCGTAGCCGTATTTCGTCTGCCGTTACGTTCTGAGTTCAAATTCCGCCGAGGTCGGCTTTGCCTTTCATTCTTTCGGAGTCGATAAATTAAGTACCAGATACGCACTGGGGTCGATGTAATCGACTTAATCCGTTTTTCTGTCCTTGTCTGTCCTCTCTTGTGGGTAGTAAAGAAAAATATATAAACTAATTTACAAATACACTATTGATATTGGCTAAACTGGAAAAATGACAATTCCGAAATATAACAATATCTGTTTCAACACACGACTTCACATAAAAAATCTTGCACAACAAATATATAAACGATATTAAAATTGTTATCTAATTTCAACATAACATTTGAATATAGGCAATATCACATTGTGAGGTTATCTAAAACAGCAGTTTTGTTTTTAATTTTCAGTTGTTAAAAGATATCTATTCCTTTCACCTGTGTTTGTATTGCTGTTTAAAAAGATCTTTCCAACCTTGTATCTATTTATATAATATCATGACTTCCGTGTGGCGTTGTTTCATTTACTCCGGCATTTTCAGGAACGTAGCCAGAACACCGACCGACGTATTACAGTATTCTAAATTGATGTTAACTGGACGGTAATTGATGACCACCAAGTGTTTCAAAAACATTGACAAAAGCACGAGTAGTTAAATTGATGACGTGCCAACATAAGCTTCATTGTAATTTGGCAATCTCCTATTAGCGCTTGACTACTTTGTAGGAAAAGATCACAAACGACACATGGATTAACAGCTTTATTGAGTAGAAATTTTCAGTTGGAACAAGCACAAATTGAACTACTGAAAATTATTCATCATTGCTTTCCACTGCCGAAAAGCGGATTATGTCTGGAAGTGTAAAATCAGAGAGATTTTGTTAGCATGATACTAAGTAAGCGAATATTTGATGGCAGCCTGCCTTGAAAACTTCAGGTTACACTCGACTCCAAATATATCTCAGACAGTAAAGCTTTCTGTAAAACAATCCACACAACACATACATACCCGTAACGCGCGTGCATGTACGAGTTGTACAAGTTATTAAGTGCTTGTGCAATAGTGGAACCAAGTACTCAGTGCTTAAAGTTTGTATGTATAATATTAGGAGTGCAAGCTTCTTGAATCCTTACTCTGAGTTGCATGTTACCGATTATTGAATCAAGTAAAGAAGTGAAACAGCGTGACAACATATGAGCAAAAATATTCGTAAACACATTTAAATACAATTAGACACCGTGATTGGTTTACCGTTTTGAATATTCTCCCAGTCATTACGGGTACTTTAAACACTTCAGTTGCATATTTGTGTGAATAAAATCGTTTTTCTTTGGAATAGAAAAAAAATCCATCTTTAGTTCTTCTTTTGCTGGTGTCTCAAATTTAGGTTAAATCAGTGTTTCTCAAAGGCGAGGCCTATGGGACGGTCCGACAAGTTGTTTTGAGAAAATTTGGTTTAAATGTTTGACAACTCAGTACCGTCCATTGGACGGGGGCGTTTTGCTCGTATATATATATACATACATACATACATACAGAGGCTATAGTAGAAGACCATTGGCCAACGTACCACGCAGGAGGACTGAATTCGGAGCCATATGGATGGGAAGCAAACTTCTTACCACAAGCCATACTAAATATATGCCAAGAGTTTGAAAAAAGGCAAAATTAAACCAAAATAATAAAAACAGAACGTTTCATCGATTTTTATATGAACCGAAGAGCTGATATTTCTTTGTTTTCTATAGAAGAGGAGAAAATTTCTACAAAAAGCGTTTTCTCTTCTTCTAAGCAAAAAAAAAATTAAAACAATAAAAAAAAAACATCCGCTCTTCTATTCATATATAAAACCTATTAAACGTTCTGTTTTAATTATTTGGGTTCAATTTTTGTTTGGTTAAACAAACGAAAGCGATAATAAAGAATTATCCAAAAATCTGACTGCCTCCTTTTTCGTAACATAAATACATACACGTATTTACAGCCATAATATACAACCATATATATATATATAATACTGTGTGTGTGTGTGTTGTGTGTGGGTGTGTGTGTGTGTGTGTGCGCGTGTGTGTTAATAAGGTGAGTAGTGGGTGAATCGTTTGCATGCCGGGTAAAATGCTTAGTGGTATTTCGTCCGTTTTACGTTCAAATACCGCCGAGGTCGACTTTGCCTGTCGGGGTCTATAAAATAAGCACCAGTCGAGGATATATATGTGTATATATATATATATATATATATTATATATATATATATATATATAGTTCGACTTTGCCTGTCGGGGTCTATAAAATAAGCCAGTCGAGGATATATATATGTGTATATATATAGCAATAAAGGGTTTAGCAACGAATTGCCTTACCGCATACCGAATTTAGAAATAGCAGTTAAAGGGTTTTAGCTATTTCTTCTACTAAAAAGGACTCTCAGTAAAAAACAGCAATTTGAAGGCAGACACAAACAGGTAAGAGAGAATGAATTGACGGCAATCTATCATACATTTTTAAGTTATCTACGGACGTACGTTTCGAAATCAAGTTTTTAGGAAGGAAAGCACAGAATTTAATATTAAATATTAAATAATTCTATCTTACCGAAACTTCTTTTCTCTTCAGCGTAGAATACTATAATCATAAATGATTATATATTGAATTTTGAGATACTAGAAGGCACCAACTCAACTCAGTATCAGAGCGAGCAGAATCCACAACTAGTATCACCGAATTCAATTTGTGAATGAAACGATTGTGTCACCGATTGTGTCATATATATTGTATATATATATAAAATATATATATATATATATTATATATATATATATATATATATATATATATATATATATACATATTCAAATTGAAGGAATGAAGCAGGTAAACGTCATAGTAACTCTAGATGCTAATCGCGAAATATAAAGTAACTTACTCGATATGGGGGCGGGGAATCTTACAACCATCTACGCCATAAAACTATTATTGTTCCTGAAAGTTGTTTGTTATACCTACAACGGACTGTTCGAAGTTTATTAACTTCCTGCACTTAGATCCTTGGATCTTATAATTACATATAATTATATGCCTAAGCACTGCTTAGCGCTAACGTTTCGTGATTTTCCTAGATCGGGCGATCTACCAGCGCAAATCAGTAAACGTTATTGACTGAATTTTACATAAAGCTTTATAAGTTTGTTCGGCATTGCCTCTCTTAGGTACATCCCATTGATAAGAGTCAATGAACTAGAACAATCGAGGTCTGTGATTCCTGATAGATGGTGCCACTGAACAAAGCAGGTGTTTTGACACCTTTTTACCATGAGTGAGATATTTACTCCACAGTAACTGCAGTGAATTTGACTTTTAGCAGTTGAAAAATGTCACAAACATATTTTAACTAACCTAAATTTTGCATATAGCTATGTGTGTGTGTGTGTGTATGTGTGTAAACACAGGATGGACTTTGAAACAGTTTTCGTCAATCAAATTCACTCACAAGGTATTTTAGTTTTCATTTCGGTGTTATAGTAATAGTTACTCGCGCAAGGTACCGCGCAGTGGGACTGAACCTGAGAGTCACATGTTTGCAGAACGATCTTGCTTTCTTTACCATTAGTATTTTCCTGCAGCAGTATTATTGATAAATATTTAAAGCAAAACGGAAGTATAATGAATATGATTTCACGGCAAAGTTATTTAAATTTATTTCATGCGCGAACGTGACTGCACGGGCGTGTCTGCGCGGGCGAGGCTGCGTGGCCTTGGTTCGCGACTACGTGATTCTGGGTTCAGTCTCACTACCTGGCACCTTGGGCTCGTCTGTTCTACTATAGCATCCGGCTATAGTATTGTGTATGAATATGATAGACGAAAACTCATATAAGCCCTTCGTATACATACATACATATATATATATATATTATATATATATATATATACATTTATATATATATGTATGTTTGTTCGTCACTACCGGTTGACAACTGGTGTTAGTGTTTACGTCCGCGTAACCTAGCGTTTCAGCAACAAAAACCGATAGAATATGTACCAGGTTTAAAAAAAGAAGAAACCAGCACTGGGGTCGGATCATTCAGCTAAAAAAAAAAAGGGGTGGGGGCGTTCCAGCTTGGCCGTACTTTAATGGCTAAGTTAATTACAGAAAAGATAAATAAACATACCTACTTTGTAAGGAAAAAAAAAATCATTTCAAGGGAGGTAATTCGCAAGTGTTTATAAGAGTGGTCTCCTTTGACAGTTATAACACTGTAAGTGTTTCTCACACTCTTTTACTCTTTTACTCGTTTCAGTCATTTGACTGCGGCCATGCTGGAGCACCACCTTTAATCGAGCAACTCGACTCCGGCACTTATTCTTTGTAAGCCCAGTAAGTACTATTCTATCGGTCTCTTTTGCCGAACCGCTAAGTGACGGGGACATAAACACACCAGCATCGGTTGTCAAGCAATGCTAGGGGGACAAACACAGACACGCAAACACACACACATACATATATATATACATATATACGACAGGCTTCTTTCAGTTCCGTCTACCAAATCCACTCACAAGGCTTTGGTCGGCCCGAGGCTATAGTAGAGAAGACACTTGCCCAAGGTGCCGCGCAGTGGGACTGAACCCGGAACCATGTGGTTGGTTAGCAAGCTACTTACCACACAGCCACTCCTGTATATTCTTTTATCTTTCAGTTATTGTATTGGTTCCACTCTTTTAAATCCTAGAATACTTAAGACACTCTCTTCGGCTATTATAGTCTATGAAACTATAATTTCACCATTTATTGAATACATACAGTTACGTAAATTGTTATATGTGAAACTATTTCCCCGTTGCAATGTTCACTTGTGTACACAAATACGCCCTCGCACAGACACTCCGGCACACGCACACCCACATATATGCCTGTGAATGTTTTTGCCTGTATATGTATACGTCTGCGTGTATCCGTATGCGAATCTGTGTGTGTGTGTGTATACATATATACATTCACACACACACACACACACACACACACACACACATATATATACACACTTACATATGCATATATATGTACATATACATTTGCACACACTCACATGCACACACTCAGGCACGCACAGATACAGACCCTCTAGAGCAGTGCTTTTCAATATTTTTGCTGGAGCGGAACCCCAAGGAAACATTCCACTGGCTCGAGGAACCCCTGTGCAATAATTTAATAGACTTATGCACACATATCTGCACAGGAGAATTAAAAATTACTGTCGATTTTAGCAGTTTTGTAACTTCTTGCGGAACCCCTGGACTGTTCTGGCGGAACCCTGGTTGAAAACCACTGCTCTAGAGAGTTGGGTAAAATACCGCGCCGTATATGTTCCTACTGAATGCGCTCGAGGTTCAAATCCTACAGACTTCAAAATTGACTTTTCCACCAATCGGGTCGATAATATGCCACCAGTCCAAAACGTTGAATTGGCAGAAGTGTGAGCAAAGACCACAGCGGTGGTCAACAGCCTGTTCTTATTATTATTTATTCTCCTACTTTTTTAAAGATGTGCGTTCGATTTAAGAAAGATTTAGCCACTTTTTCTACAATGTTGAGCCATCGTATAGGGTCACACCATTTGTTCTAGTGGTTGAAGTGAGTTGCACAAAATGTTCTTGAGCTTATTCTACTTCACATGTTAGTAAATATCATATAACAATAGGATATAAACGGCCCAATATATGGTGGTGGGGTGTTATTTAACTTTGTTTTAATGGTGTTGAGTTTTTAGTGGCCATTTATCTCTCTGTACTAGACTATTAGATGCTTATATCAATACAGAAAAGAAAAGATTAGAATTCAACAGTGCATAAGGACGAAAGAAAATAGCGCTATCGTTGCCTATAGCGGGGAGCTATATGAAAATACAAGTGACTGAACTGTTTCAATATAAATAAAATTAGATAGTTTGAACTTCGGGTTTATTACTTGTATAATATATTTTCAAAGATTCACTAGCCATAAGTATAATTTTCCAATTCATGGCGGCTACAAAAGATTTAACGACAGAATCTTTTAATTGTTCATTGTGTGTTCGTTCTACTTTTCCTTCTTTCTAGATTTTGCTTTTGTTTTTGTCTACTCTTTTGTATAAGATGTATTTATATTGCTTCCTCAGTTTGTCATGGCTTGCCAGATTTACATGTGCATTTAATAATAATGAAATTATTGTATACAGTGCTCAGGTGCACCTCAACGTGTCAGAAAGTGCGTATAAAGTATATGCAGTAATGTACAAATGTCTGGAAAGCGAATATTGTATGAGTCAGATACATGCTTGTGTGTGTATGGAGGGGAGAAAATCAGGTGTCGTGTTGGCGAATCTCAGAAAGCATAGAAGTTTTGAAGGATGCAGTGCTCCGACAACTAACAACTGATGCCGGCAGTTTGTTCCATGCTTCAGCAACTCTCAGCGTGTAAAAATGTTTCCGAAAGTCATGGGAGCTGTACTGTTTTCTGACTTTGTAAATATATCCACGGGTGTTAGACGGGTGGAGTTTGGAAAGGTGCTCAGAGTTATTGTTTGCATTTAATTAGTTTATAAATTAATAGATATATACTGTATCGACTTACGGATAAATAAAAGTCAAAGTTGACTTCCGTGATACTTGAATTCAGGATGTAATGCAAATTAGTTAAATACTAGGACATATTTAATCCCTTGCTTCAATACTCACCATCAGCCCATCTAATAGTATAAAATCCTTTTATAACACAGGTAACAGGCGAAAATAGTTTTTAGGGAAAGAACAGCAAATCATTTTTCCTCTCAGTACTTCACTGCTATTTTTGCAATCAATTCATCTATGGTTGACAACAACGCAGTATTTTAAGCTCAGAGAGTACAGGGAGGTAACTAAATATCCTTCAAGAATTTTGTTAGTCGCTCTAGCTCTAATTTGCCACTCCAGTTCCAGCACTTTTGTCTTTACACACAATAATGAGGACAGAAGAATATATCAGGTCGATGTAGAGGAGAACGGGTGTTAATAAATGGTTTTATTTTGAGATATTGATGTCGGTAAAATTAGGTAAGAAGTAACAATGAATTTTAGGAAGAAGATGCCATAAAGATATATATGTATATATGATTATAATAAAGGTTTTTTTTGCAACAAGTTGCTTAAACCACATACCGAAAATATTAGAAATAGCAGTCAAATGCCCATTTGTCAAATGCCCATACTATTACTATTACTACAAAAATAAGTCTCCACAAACAACAGTATTTGTAACCTATATATGTTAAAAAGAAGGAAGACAACAAAATCACACAGTCTACTGGATTAATTATGGACGATCGTTTCTGGATTAGAATCGTAAGTTCATTTCCTTATCAACATAATATTTCCCATAAATCTAGAAATGCTAGGAAAAAACTCACCTATTATATATTCGACCAGGCGACATCGAAAGATATAACAGTCCACTAGCATATCCACATTTATATAGACAGGCAAATTCGTATCTCCCTCCAAAATGTATTATATATATATATATATAAGGTAAGGAACTAAATACGGCTGAATAGTTAAACTATATTAATAATTAAAACAATAATCTGTTATCCAAGGTTGGTCTACCGGAATATCGTAATATCGAATTTTTCTTATCATTTCATTTGTAAGGGTACCATCGAAAGTCTTGTCTCTATGTCTTGTATACAGGTAAAATCCGGTTCCAATCATGGAAGGGATTAGTACTAAAAATTAATTACTGAAAACTGGCATTCCGTCGGTTACGACGAGGAAGGTTCCGATTAATCCGATCAACGGAACAGCCTGCTCGTAAAATTAACATGCAAGTGGCTGAGTACTCCACAGATTCGCGTGTCCTTAATATAGTAATCAGGGAAATTCAACGTGACACAGAATGTGTTGCTCAAGAACACCACGCGCCTCTGGGAATCGAACTCTTAATCGGGATCCAAATAACCTAACCACTAACCCATGCGCCTGCGATATGCAGCTGTATGAGAAAAATAGGATCAAAATTAACAAATGGTCTTTATGAATTTCATAGTTATGCCGTTGTTTATAGAACCCCTGTGTACTCGAACCCTATCTTTCTGATCATATCCAGAGAACTGAATGCGGTGCATGAAGTTCTGTATATGTTTTTTCATTTCATAGGGTTCGCATAGTGGGGACACATTCTTCGAACAATAAGTGAAAATTATACCGGTGAGTGTGTTACATTATAAGGCACAAAAAGAAAATGACTCTCCCCAGACACAATAGAATATGCTTCAAAACACGAACTCATATAAAGAATCTTGCAAACTAAATCCCAAAACGATATATATATATATATATATGTATATATATATATATATATATAGAGAGAGAGAGAGAGAGAGAGAGAGAAAGAGAGAGAGAGTCAACCCAGAAAGTACATACGTAAATAATATGTTTGTTGTCTACACCACCTGTCTTCGTCTTTTGTTTTTGTGAATTTCCCTGTATATATATATATATATATATATAATATAGTATAATATTATATATATATATATATATATATATATATATATATATATATATATATATATTATATATGAGGTAAGACATTATTGTTCACTGCTATTTTTTCCTATCTTGTCTGTAATAGATTTGTGACTATTCAGCGGTACAGAAGTATTTTTGACTTCTGTCATTGGCGATATAGGTACTCATGTGGTACCCTTGTGTGTATATGTACATATCTAATATTGTATGTATATATTTGATTAATTTGCCTGTACGGCTGAGAATTCGCTTACCATTTGTGATGGTATTTTAATAATGCCATCCCGCCATGATAGATCGTTAGCTCCTAAACGCATTTTTTTCTCTCCTTTTATTTTCTCTGTATCTTTTTGTCGAAGAGCGTAGGCTCGAAACGTAAAAGACTTTTTCTATTTCTATTCCTGAGCGCTATACTAACACATTTGTTTGTTTGTACTCCACCTGCCTTCGTCTTTTGTTTATTTTCGTAAACTTTCCCGTTATATATATATGAATGTGTGTGTATATGTGTGTCCACGTTGTGTGTACGAATCAACATGTATAACACTCACGAACTGAGCATTTTGGTTGTCGTAAATAATACTATTGTTTCTCTCATCTATATTACGAGAAACTGTGACTGGCGGTCGAAGATCCCAGCGTCATATTGTATTTTGCGTACGAGTACCTTGATGTAAGATCATTAAAATAATGGCTTTATAATAATTTTGAAATTGTAATTCCTAATGAATCCTTCAACTTCAGAATATTTATTTCCTTCAGAATATTTGTTTTCTTCATGTAAACAACCTCTGTGTGACGTTTATGATATGATTACAACTCCAACTATTGCAATTTGTACAGCTTTATGTTGCTTTAAGTTGATCACATTGTTTTGAAAAAAAAATTTTTCAAATATAATCCACAATGGATCCAGCTGAATTTATTGGATTTAGAAGAATTGCACTTTCTGTAATATTTGTCTTTTACGTGCGAACGACCGCTGCCTGACGGTTATGTTATGATTAAGACTTCAACAAATAACTCTTGAACTAATAAATGAATAAATAAAATAAATAAAAATTATTTACACGTTTTTTTTGTGTTTTCATATCGTAGCCGAAGGATAATGCTTATACATACATAAAACATACATACATACAGCCACGCATGCACCTATATATGCATATGTGCGTTTGAGTTGTGTGTGTGTGTATAAATATATGCCTGTCTATCTA
>NW_021831856.1:17500-32500 GCF_006345805.1 Octopus sinensis | reverse complement strand
GCTATGCTTCTCCTAGGAGAAGTATACTCTAACATAAGACTCGTAGTCAAAATAGTATGAGTCATCTTGCAATGCTTGTCATTTGAGTCCACTATGGCGACCAAGAGAGTAAGAAAAGTGTTGTACAAGCTTTTGTCACTTAAATCCGACGACGTATAGACGTCTCACTATCATTTCGTTTCTTGACCAGTTTTGTATTTTATGAAATCCTATTGCAGGATGAAAGCAAACCAGAACAATTCTATTAAATGTATGCATGAAGGTTATCATTTGACATCATGACGCAATCATCAAGTATATTATTATTCAGTTTTATTTCAAGATTTCTTACCAATAGAGAAAGAGCCGGTTTCTAACCTAAATCCAAAGCTCCTTCACTGGAATTTCAACAACATCAATAGGGTATTTTTTATGTATATATAGGTGCAGATTTGAGTGTTTTGTTTTATGTATGAATTTCCATGCTTATTGTTGCATATCTAGACATGCTTATATATACTTAAATGATAAACTTCTGGAAAGTTTTAAGTATGTATATATCTAGATAGGTAGGTAGGTAGGTAAGTATGTATGTATGTATGTATGTATGTATGTATGTATGTATGTATGTATGTATGTATGTATGTATGTATGTATGTAGGTAGGTATGTAGGGAGGTAGTTAGGTACGTAGGTAGGTATGTATGTATGTATGTATGTTGGTAGGTAGGTAGGTAGGTATACATACATAAGGACAACACAGACGAAATATCTATCTATCCAGCAGAGTGATATAAAATATCCATATTTCTAACACTGAAGCAATAAATAGTTTCTTTCTGTCAAGAGATAAGTAAAACATACGCTCAACTATTTTGCTGTCAACTCTATAGAATATTTAATTGCAAATTTATCGGTAATCCTTTATAGACAGAAAAATCCAGCAATATAAATACAAAATCATTTAACACATACAAAATTATATAGAAGCATTTATTTCTTTCAGATTATAAGTTACTAATATTTTCTAATGTAATGCATATCTGTATTCATAAATATACTGAAAATTGAATGTATATCCATATAGACACTTTTTGTTTATTTTTACAAATATTGGTTAATAAGAGAACAACGAACAATGAGAATCTTAGGATAGTATTATAAATATAGAAAATTTCATTGACCCATAGTTTATGTATTTTGAAACCATGTGTAGAGGCGCAGGCATGTTCGTGTGGTAATGAAGCATGCTTTTCAACCATGAAAGTTTCAGGTTCAGTCACACTATGTGCCACTTTGTGTAAGTGTCTTCTACTATAACTCCGGACTGACCAATGACTCGTGGGTGAACGGAAACTGTGCAGAAGCCCATCGTATACATATGTGTGTATATATGTGTCTGTCTGTCTTTGTGCTTATGTGTGCGTTTTCGCCCACTCGTTCACAGCCGGTGCTGGTTTCTTTACATTCCATAACTTAGCAGCTCGGCAAAAACGAGCCGCGATAATAAATACAAGACTTTAAAATAAGTAAGTCTTGGAAGCGTTTGTTCGACTAAACCTTTCAGGATGGTGCCCCAGCATGGCCACAGTTTAATGACGGAAAGAAGTATAAGGTAAAAGATAACTACTATGTGTGTGCACGCGCGCATGTGTTCCTATATATATATATATTATATATATATATATATATATATATATATATATATATATATATATATATATATGTATCTGTATATATAAAAGGCAGGATGTGTGTGTGAGTGTGTGTGTGTGTGTGTGTGTGTACATTTTGCACGTCCACAAATTAGGATGCATGTCGCTCCAACTTTAGGAGGACATTCGTCATGAACCTAGCTGTATTTTCGTCAACTTATTTTTTGTTTACCAGAGGCACCAGCGAATAGCAGTAAAAATAAATTTTCAACCAAAACTTTTAACAATTTTCAAGTCGGAGAAATCACCATTGTTTACAAACAGGAGTTAAGTCCCCTTCTAGCGACGAGTAAGTTTTTGTTGACTTTTGTTGTTTTTTTTTCCATCGAAGAAAAAATTGTTTTGTTGATATACGGGCAACACACACACGCACACACAAACACGCACACACACACACACACACACACATGAACATGTATGCATACAAAAAACATGTATGCTATGGGTGTATTACGTACGTGCGTGTATGTGTGTGCTGCCCATATATATATATATAGAAACCAATTTCAACAGATTTCGCCAAAATTTGACATCGATATTACTTAGTTTGGTTTGAAATAAAGAACTTGATTAGCTTAATAATCCTAACTTAATCGCGGGAAAATCCGGGTTATACTGTTAGTATATACATATATGCATCAAATGAAATGAAAAACAAAACACAAAGGATGTCACGGAACACGTGTTTCAAGCTTTATAAAATAACCTATTCTTACATCAATGTGTAATCGACATAACAGATAGTTTAAAGCTCTCTTCAGCCGCATGCAATTGCTATACCAAAGAATTATATCACATGAAATTATGAAAAATCCGAAAATGTACATTTGGTATTATCTATAATGGTGGGTATATTGAGTTTCACTGAGAAAATATGTTTGTAAATCTTCATAATCAAATATGTGTGTAGGGTACTTCAAAAATCCGTCCATACTCTATCATCAGTCATTGATATTCCGCCAATCTCCAGCTATCTCCTGCAATCTCCGGCAATCTCCGGCAATCTCCGGCAATTTCCGGCAATCTCCCGTAATTTTCCACAAAAATGTTTTTTAATTTACCGCAAAAATTTTTGAAAATTTTCTCTAAAAATTTTTGTAAATTTTCCTCAAAAATTTTTGAAAATTTTCCCTAAAAATGAAACAAATTTTCCTCAAAAATTTTTGAAAATTTTCCCCCAAAATTTTTCAAATTTTTCCCAAAAATTGTTAAAAATTTCCTCAAAAATTTTTGATACCTTTCCCAAAAATTTTTCGCAAGAATTTTTGAGAATTTTCCTCAAAGATTTTTCAAAATTTTTCGCAAAAATTTTTGAAAATTTGCCCCCAAAATTTTTCTAAATTTTTCCCAAATATTTTTTTTAATTTTTCCGAAAAATTTTTCAAAATTTTCCCCAACAATTTTACAAAATTTGCCGCAAAAGTTTTACAAAATTTTTCAGAATTTTCCCCAAAAATTTTTGAAAATTCTTTCCTTCATTATTGGGAAGTCTCCAAAAATGCTATACCGCCAATCTCCGGTTATCTCCGGCTATCTCCGGCAATCTCCGGCTATCTCTGGCAAGCTCAGTATATCTCCGGTAATCTTCGGCAATTACCGCAAAAATTTTTGAAAATTTTCCCTAAAAACTTTTCTAAAATTTTCCTCAAAAATTTTTTAAAATTTTCCCTAAAAATGAAACAAATTTTCCTCAAAAATTTTTGAAAATTTTCCCCCAAAATTTTTGAAAATTTTCCCCCAAAATTTTTCAAATTTTTTCCAAAAATTGTTAAAAATTTTCCTCAAAATTTTCGCAAAAATTTTTGAAAATTTGCCCCCAAAATTTTTCTAAATTTTTCCCAAATATTTTTTTTAATTTTTCCGAAAAATTTTTCAAAATTTTCCCCAACAATTTTACAAAATTTGCCGCAAAAGTTTTACAAAATTTTTCAGAATTTTCCCCCAAAAATTTTTGAAAATTCTTTCCTTCATTATTGGGAAGTCTCCAAAAATGCTATACCGCCAATCTCCGGTTATCTCCGGCTATCTCCGGCAATCTCCGGCTATCTCTGGCAAGCTCAGTATATCTCCGGTAATCTTCGGCAATTACCGCAAAAATTTTTGAAAATTTTCCCTAAAAACTTTTCTAAAATTTTCCTCAAAAATTTTTTAAAATTTTCCCTAAAACTGAAACAAATATTCCTCGAAAAATTTTGAAAATTTTCCCCTGAAATTTTTCAAATTTTTTCCAAAAATTGTTAAAAATTTTCCTCAAAATTTTCGCAAAAATTTTTCAAAATTTTCCCCCAAATTTTTTTTAATTTTTCAAAATTTTCCCCAAAAATTTTACAAAATTTTTCAGAATTTTCCCACAAAATTTTTTTTAATTCTTCCCTTCATTATTGGGAAGTCTCCAAAAATGCTATTCCGCCAATCTTTGGTTATCTCCGGCTATCTCCGGCAATCTCCGGCTATCTCTGGCAAGCTCAGTATATCTCCGGTAATCTTCGGCAACTACCGCTAAAAATTTTTGAAAATTTTCCCCGAAACGTTTTGAAAATTTTTCCCAAAAACTTTTCAACATTTTCCCCCAAAATTTTTCCAAAGAATTTTTCAAAGTTTTCCCCGAAAATTTTTGAAAATATTCCCCAAAAATTTTTGAAAATTTTCCCCATAATTTGTTCAAAATTTTCCGAAATATTTTTGAAATGTTTCCCCAAAAATTTTTGAAAACTTTTCCCTGCATTATTGGGAAATCTCCCAAAATGCTATTCCACCAATCTCCGGCAACTTCCGTTGATTTCCGGCAATCTACGGCAATTTCCGGTAAATTCCGGCATATCCGGCAATTTCCGGGAATCTCCGGTAATCTGTTTTTGAAAATTTTTTGAAAATTTTCTCTAAAAATTTTTGTAAATTTTCCTCAAAAATTTTTGAAAATTTTCCCCCAAAATTTTTGGTGAAAGTTTACAAAATTTTTGTAAATTTTCACCAAAAATCTTTGAAAATTTTCCCCAAAGTTTTTGAAAATTTTCCCCCAAAATTTTTGAAAATTTTTGCAAAAATTTTTTGAAATTTTCTAATATTTTTGCTCGTTAAGTTTCACCTGCATCTATTGGATTACATACTTAGTAAACAATAAAATTTAGTAAATCCATTAGCACATTGGTATTCAATATCTATGAATTTATTCATCAATACCCACTAAGGACATGTGTCAAGTAATTCAGCTAAAAGCACAAAATAGTGATATGCAAATGTGAAGTGTATACCTAATGTTACATACATATAGTTGTTCAATTGTTAGCTATATCACCTGTTTGTGACCTACTATGACAAACAAAGTTTTGCAATCTACTTTTGTGAATATACTTAATTTAAAAAAAAAGAATTACACATACATACTTCTGGTTGTATATCTAAATGCACGAGCGCCAAAAAAGTATAAATAGAAATGAAATAAACGAACAAAAGCAATGCTCATTAAAAGAATAAACTTAATTTGTTATTCAGTTGTTGCATCTTTTATTGTTACTATTTTTTAATTACAATCAATAAAACATATTTTAAATTATCTTTTTAAAATATTATTATTTTTATCGATGATGTTTCTTTTCTTTGTATGTGAACTGTCAACTTTCCTCGAAATCCCTGTACACTGGAAATCAAAGAAGTCAGTCATAAACTTCCCTCGCATATTCCTCATTCCTCAATCCATTAAGTCCAAGTCTACATAGATTCTTCTTTGTATTTCGCCTTCATGGAGTCGAAGAGGTACTAGCAATGGAATACTGTCAATTCAAACAATTCTTCATTAAAGAGAAAGGCATTGAGCTTATGGAGAGTTCATTATCAAAGACCTAATCGATAAAGATGTAGTGAAATGGCTACAACCTAGAATCGAAGCCAACTCGCTGTGTTCCTATCCTCTTTAGTTGCATAGCTTACTGTTTTTACACAGGGCAATGTGTGACGTATTTCTTTCTATCATCCTGTTCATTATCGTAAGTTCTGTAAACTTCCAGAAACGCTGCAGGCACTTTTCTAAGATGGACTATTTTGTGTAACTTCAAATCAATTGTTGTTGAGCAGACATATGATCAAAGACACTTCAACTATGACCCTCTTTTTCTACGATTATCTAGGACTACATTATTTCATGTAGTCTCACTTATATAAAACGATGGAGTGTGGTTCGAAGAAGATTTGGTTGACATCTGTAGTTGATAAAACCACTACTTAGATGCTTCCTCTTTGTAATATACTAACATCATTCCAGCAATAATACACAACGTAAGAGAAACAGTGAAAGTCTGCTTCCGTTGTTGTTAACCTTACTTTTAAACTTTTCTTAGATTACCAAAGCAGTAGTCTTATACTGTTTCCTTCCCTTAGTTCACGTGATTTACATCATCATCATCATCATCATCTTAATCAACATATTAATCATTGTCGTCGTCGTCGTTGTCGTCGCTACCATAATCATCGTTACCGCTGTATTTTAATGATTTAGAACCTGCATAGGATTTATTGCAACCTGCTTCGATTCTTCAACTTGCCATCGATCCTAAATTTTTATCTATCTTTATCCAAATTCACTAATCTACAAATTATAGTCTACTAATCTAACATACTAAGGAGCTATTCTATTCAGTTAATCAGCTGCACCAAGTCCGATGTATTGACTAAAACTCGAAGTTCTAACATGGATGAGTTTTGTAATGTTTCTAAATCTAAGTGACTGTAAATATGTAAATATAAAAACTGGACAGCTTTCATTTTAAAACAGTGAAATAAATAAAGAAATTTCAGAGAGCGAGAGTGAGAGAAAGAGAGAGACAGACAGACAGAGAAAGAAAGAAATCAAATGCCTCACCATTTCTTTAGATTACTCAGTCTTTGCAGGTCTCTCTGCTGCAAATCGGATCAGTCTTTGAGCCAGAGTTGAACGTCTGATGTCGTCACTTGATATGTCACTACGTTTTTTCTTGCCGCTAAAATCGTAAGTAAAACTAAGTGTAAAGAAACCAGTGTAGGGAAAAAATGTCTGGTTACTAAAATTTTATCAAATTAAGTGGAAAGATCTCGCCAGTAATTAATTTTAACTTTTCAAATCAAAAGCTGTTGGAAAGATGTGTGTTTGTGAGTTTGTGTGTGAGTGTGTGTGTGTGTGTACTTACCTCAAAAATATAACAGTGCAGCATCTCTTTTCTTAAATATAATTAATTGTTTAAGCTAAGATTACAAATTTATTACCAATTTATAACTACGGAACTAAGATTATGTTTATAGCTTACAAACGAAATCGAAACAGTATCATGAATTATGGACATTAATAAGTGATTATTATCTATAAAAAAAAACACTCGATATTGTTCAATTTTATAATCGTTATAGTTCACTGGATCGCCAACGAATGTTGTACTTTCCTGTTATTTGTGAAAGGTCTTTGCCTTAAGTTATAGAAGCCAACCTGTAAAAGGGATATTAAGTTGCCCCTTTCCCCAGGAGACTCGAGATAACATCTTGGACAAATGGTAGCAATCTATCTAGGCTACTCATCTAGGTTTATGCTGAATTCTAAAGCCAGGCAAAACTGTTGGACAAGTGTTATATATTCCCTTCAACTGTGGATTGAGGATGGTGGCTACTCTCAATATTGGTATTTTAATATCAAGACACTAGGTACGACATTAGACCAATTCTCCCTCAATTCTCCTGATGCAATAGAATATCATTGTACTGTGTAAAAATGGAGCACTAATAGATTTACTTGTCCTTCGCATCATTCATAGTAAGTCTGCTTACATCAACATATCAAAGCAGTAGCAGCGATCGACGGATGCTCTATTTCCGTTTTTCAAAGGCTTTTATTAGGCCGATTTGATAACTGTTTAGTTTTAAACGAAATGTAAAAGTATTACATGAAATAGAACCTACATTGCCAGCGCAACTTGCCAATTTTCGACTATCTGTAGAATTTGCTATAATTTAAGTTCATTTTCATTTTTTGGATGAGGTATTAACTTATGATCATAATTTCTGACTTGAATTCCTGAATCAGACAACATATTACGAGTACCTGTTGCGTGCTAGTGCAATCCTCTCTTTTACTCCAGCTGTCACATCCCGGTTATTCCACCAGGTTAAGAATGAGAGGATTCCTCAAAGGACTTCCCTGACTGCTCATGACAACCTAGGCACCGAAATCGACGAGCATACGCATGAATTACGTTACCAAGTCTTACTCGCACGTGAATGACGACTGGTTACGTGAATGACAACTGCTGCAGCTATTGAACTTAATGTCAACCCTGATCGAATAGATCTTATCCGATGATAAGACGTGCTCCAGCATATGAAATTTTCTAGATACAATATGTCTAGGACAGTATTATCTAATATGTTAGAACGCTTTCATTTAAGGGGGATTTGGCTACTATTTCTGATTTTATTTCCTTATTGTAAGGTTTTTTGAGACAGTGCTTCGCAATTTATTTTCAGAGATCGTTCAAAAATTACAGCTCATGGTGGAGATTTAAGTAGCATATATTATATTTTGTATTTTATATATAACTTGTTGAAATCGCAATATGTCAGGTCAGATGTGCATGAAAAAAATTACATTATTGAAACAATATATTTCTTGTTTCGTGCCATATTGAAAATCATGATCAACATTTCATGAAAATTGCTGGCAAGTATTCATTGTTGTTCAATGAGTTACCACAGAGAATAGCGAGAAATTCTATTAAATTGAAGAGATTTCGGCTACCTTTCAATATTGAGTTAAACTAAATCTACACGAGTATAGCTGAGGGAACTATAACACTCTTATGGGTGATTGAGCTAACATTGACTGTCTCACTAAGAAAGCAATTGATAGAAAATGATCGGCTGTAATACCAATTATAGAAACAGGGTCCTGCTAACTCGCAAAATATAAAATACGACTATAAAATAATATGATATATAATATGATATATTAGTATATAATCTATATATGTTATATTAACATTATATGCATATATATATATATATGTGTGTGTGTGTCTGTGTGTGTGTATGTATATATAATTATTTAATATCTCATATCTAATTTACTATAAAAATTACAATAGAATATAAAATAATTTCTTATATGTGTCTGAGCTTGTTATGCTTATGTTTAACGATTTAGAAACTAGTGTTCAAGACTGTTAAATATAAACACGACAGGTACACACACATACACTTATATCTTCGCAATCATTCATAACTTGAGATTATATATTGTATAGCAATAAAAAATAAAATCTATTTTCCTTTAAGCAATTTTCTGTACTTCGAATATTTATTTATAATTCGATTAATTGTTGTACTTCGATCAATGTGTTTTTTCTTCTCTCGAGTAACTGTTTTCGATCACGTGTATTTCAATCGTTTCCGGGAAAATTGACAAGCCGTTTATCTCAATGCTGATTTCATACATCTTCTCTACTATCCGGATATTAGTTACTCTGTCTTGCAATGTATATTTAGTTAAGATAGAAAACTTTAAAGGGTTTCCCAACAAACCAATCGGATTAAGTGACATAATTTACTCAGCCACAACTACCACCAATACCACCACCTACACTACCACCACCACCACCACCGACGGCACCTCCACCACAGCTACTACTACTACAACTACTACTACTACTACTACTACTACTACTACTACTACTACTATCCTGTGGCGATTGTACCGATACTGCCAAGAGCTTTTGTATAGAAAGAGATAAGGATATAGAAAATAATTCAATATTAATCACGAGATCGACCAAGTGCACAAAGTCATCATGTACGTGTATGTGTGTTTTATGCGCACATGTCTCTGTATGTGTTATATATAAGTGCGAACTTCAATTCAAAGACTGTTGTATGTATGTATTTTTGTAATTATGTATGTATGTATGTATGCATGTATGTATGTATTTATATATGTATGTATGAATGCATGTATGTATGTATGAGCGCTTAACAAACCGTAAAACGGTCAGGCATGACACTTCTCTTTTGTTTTCTGCGCATCACAGGTAGAGAAAAATGTGTCTACATGCTAAATGTTTCTCTTAAATTCAGGTCTTCTAATATTTATATTTATTTCAGTGTTTCTGACTCACACTGTTTTATGCATAATATATCTGTTAAAGACGACTCGTCAAAAGCACAATTATATAAGCTAAGCAATCCACCAAAGCTATAGCCTAATTTATAACTGCTTTATATAGCAGCTGAATATTAGTGATTGAAATCGAGTATAAATGATCCATAAGAAAACTCCACTTAGATTTTCTGTTCATCGAAAGCATGGGACCGGTTACATGAAAGGAAGAGCTTGAAATATAAAGAACTAGTTAGAAAATGGCAGGAATAGAGGCTTCTAACTGATGTGGGTTGCCATGGGTTAGCAGCTAGGTCTATTATGTCCTGCTTAGCTCATTTGGCTTTTAGCTCCTTGAGATAGAGTGGTAACTAATTTGCTTATATATATATATATATATATATATATATATATATATGCACATACAGGCACATATGTGTGTATTTATCTATCTATCTATCTATCTATCTATATATATATATATATATATGTTTACCGAATTTGTGTTAATGTGTATAGAATAAATATATCAGTTATATAAACAATTGCATCGTGGAGATGTTTGTAAGCCATTTAAGAACTCACAAAAACCGTTAGTTTCACTTCAACATTTAAATACACAAAATGTTGTCAATGAACAGGTCGCGGTTTGGAAGCGATGAAAATATTTTGACACAAATTTAATTTAAATGTTGAAGTGAAACTGACGTTTTTTTTGGCCTTAAATGGCTGACAGGCATCTTCCTCATTGCAATTGTTTTTGCTTCAGCACACGATCTTAGATCATGTTACTTGCAATGCAGGTACATCTCCGTAGTGTGTGTGTGTGTCCTCTGACGTATTTTGTAATATGCATTCGTGCTTCTGTGAGTGTATGTTTGCATGGGAATTGTTAGATTTCAGAACACGTTTGCGAATGTTTGTGTATTCTAGTGTATGTATATATATATATATATATATATATAATATATATATAATATATATATATATATATATAATATATATATATATATACATACATACATACATATATATATATATATAATATATATATATATAATATATATATATATATATATACATACATACATACATACATACATACATACATACATACATATATATATTCATGCACATATATTATTAAGAGAAATATCTTCTATAAAGCAATTCGATTGTGAAAGACATTATCCATATATAGAAAAAATTAAATATACTATAATATATATTTTTTAAAAATCAATAAATTAAAGAAACATTAAACTGACTCCGCGCATTTGGGGACTATATCTTTAAATCGATAATGATAAAATCGATACTATTAAAATAAATTCGATTTAAAATGAATTCGATTTAAAAATATAGCCACTTTTCAGTGGCTATATTAACAATAATCTTTTAGCCTTGAGAAAGTTCATGACCACCTTAGCCTTGTGACATGGGGCATTGTCCTGCATGAATATGGGTGATCGCTTAGTTGAATTTCTCAGCACAGGCAAGACATGATCTTTTACAAGTTGTTTATAAACTCCTGCATTTACCTTTCCATGTAATCGCACCAAAGGGCCCACACCATCTCCAGATATCATCCCCCAAACCATGACACTTCCTCCACCGAATTTAACACTAGTCTTAAGGCATTTAGGCGACAATTTTTCACCTACTTTTTGACAAACGTACCTTTTCCCATCTGACCCAAATAACAAATTTAGATTCATCCCGGAAATGCACCGTTTGCCATTTTTCTTGAGACCACAACATATGTTCGGTTGCAAAGGTAAGACGACATTTTTTATTCTTGGAGCTGATTAGTGGCTTCACTGCAGGTGCTCTTGCTTGTAGGTCATGTTCAACTAAACGACAACACACAGTTTTTCGAAATAAAGTTTTCTTCAGTACAATGCACATTTCCAGAGAAACAGCAGCAGCAGTTTTAAATCTGTCCTTTTTAACCAACTTTACCATAGCACGATCTTCTCTGTTGGTCGTTTTTCATGGCCTACCTGTAGACTTTCTTGCTTCACACGAACCACAATCATCGTAGACCTTAAGAATACCGTGAACAACACTTTTTCACTTGTTAACAATCTTTGCAATAGACCCAATACTTAAATTATCCTTCTTTCGAAGCTTAATAATCTGCTGACGAATTAGTAACGGAGTAAGTGGCATTATATTAACAAAGTACACTGCAGATACTCTTACTAATGTTTAGTAAATAAACCGTCGAGTAAACAAATTCAAAGCATTAGAGTTCACCGGTTAAATATAGTAAAACATGAAGTAAAAGCAACCGTTCTGATCATCTTGGCCGCCGTGGGTTTGGCAGTAAATCACTAAATCATCCATAACTTTTGTATTATCCTCTCAAATTACACCAAAATCTCAGACAATAACAATTAATATCGTATTTATTGTCTGTGAAAATTATAGAAAATAACACAAGTTCTATTAAAAATTATATCTACTTTTCTGACAAAAACAATGCCGTTCTGAACATTTTGGCCGCAACTGTATATACACGTTGAGGCTGTAAGTACGTACGCATGTTTGTACATATGCATGTGCGTTTGTAAGTATGAATTTATGCATGTATATATATATGTCTTTACATATGTATGCATCTAAGTATGTCTGTATGAATTACGTATGCACGCGTGTATTAATTTATACATATATATGTATGTACGTATATATGTATGTATGTATCTATCTATGTATGCATTCATGTATGTACACATATGTTGAAGCACTGTGACGTTAGAGTTGGGTGCGTTAATTGTAAACATCTGCAAGGTGAAATATTGGAAGAGTGGCGAATGTAGCACATAAGGCACTCTTTAGAACGTGTGAATATAGCGTAATTTAGAGATAAGCTAAATCCGTTTTGACAAGATGTACATAGCATCACGGTATGATATAGAATACATAGCCATGCTATGCTGATAGGGTGTACGTTTACAGGGTGCTCTAAAAGTAACAAAAAAAGGATAAATCCATGTGTCACATGTGAAGAAACATGCCTTTGTCTTGGTGAACACGATGTAATCAAACTTTGACGCAGTGAAACAATAAAAGATATTGAAAAAAAAAGGGAGGAGCATGTAAAGAAACAGTACGGCATGTCGTAGAATGAATAAGATTATTTAGAACAGAAATGAAATATCAAATTTTCAAAATGCATAGAGTAAAGAATTAAAGAGAATTACATACCATGAAAGGAACATTTGGACATGACGTAATATAAATTGACATGATAAAAAAATAAAATATGAGACTTGACGAATGAAAAACATCACTAGACGACGTGGAATAAATAAGATACTTAAAGAAAAGTCACACGTGACGCACTGAATACAATCCGGAAAATAACAGAAAAACAAAAATATATGGAACTAATTAACAGTCAGTTCATACTCCGAACAAAACAAGTTTACATCACACAAAGAAGATCCACGTTGTGGCATAGTGAACAGTTAGGTGTAACGCAGTGAAGCTGCATCATATATACAAATGTATGTATATATATATATATATGTGTGTGTGTGTGTACATGATGTTATGATACAATTTTTTGACGTAACAGAAAAGGACTGTGAAATACTTGGAAACGGCACACGGCGAAACGAAATTGTGACAGCGAGACAGTACTTAGAATAAACATATTAACATAACGTCGTAGAAATATATCTACATAGACAACATGAAGTAGGATACAGTATTCTATAGTGTAGAGAAAAATGAAAGGTATGATATGACGAAGGATGAATAAGACAGTGTAACTTAGTAACATAAGTGAAATTGTGCAAAAGATCAATGTAATAGAGTGAGGATAAGACGCAACATAGATCAGTGTACATTGTAACGTAGAATACAGACGGGGACATCAAACGTGACGTGAGAGAAAAGAATTGATCCAATATCAATGCAACGGAAAATAGGTGATCATCATAGCGTGACGAAGGTGCAATGATGAACATGACGGAACGTGGAAGAAACATAATGTACAGCACGGCGGGACGTAATAGAAATAATTTGATGTGCAATAGAACAGTGATCGGCAGTGAGACGAAGAAAGAACAAATGAACGTAACGCAGAGAATTACCTTCGGCATAATGTAGCAAACAGCGTTTGATGAAAAATATACGTAATAACAATACAGTATGACGTAAAATATACGAGATGAGGTGACGTAGAATCAGGAACAGCACGTTAATACGTATGAAAAATGATAGAACATAACGTACAAAAGAACAATCTTGGTGTGACGTAATGATCCACGGTGTTTGACGAAGAATAAAACTGTACCAAACGTATAGTAAAAAACAACACACCCTAACGAATTAAACAGTCACACCGTGACGTATAACACACAGCACGGCACAGTGTGACAACAGACGAACACTGTGATTTCTTGACGGACAGTACGACTATGAGTGTAGCGCTGATGACAGAGAACATTTCGAATACCTACATTTCAGCAAAGTCAAATTGGCCATGACCAGCCACTTTGCTCATGGCCTTAAGAGCTCTAATTCGGCTATCCTCTGGTCGAAGGATGTCCGTTTACCGCTGAAGTAAAATCAGAAATTTCATTTAAGAAAGACTCCAAAGAAATACACACTGACGAACCTCGTAGAAACAGACTCACTCACTCTCTCTCTCTCTCTCTCTCTCTCTCTCTCTCTCACACACACACACACACAAACGCACACGCACACACATACACGCAATCACAGATACACACGCATGTGTATGTACATACATATATACAATATATTTAATATTAAATCTATATAACAATACATATGTAATTTGTATTATTACATATTATATATGTATACACACACACACATATGCACACATTTACATCCATACACGCTCACACACAGGAACACGCATATAAATATATACATACACACACAAACACACACACACATATATATACAGTGTGCAGTGAATAAATTGTCGTCTAAATTACGAAAAAATGAAAGTAACACTGACATCTCATTTTAATAGATATATTGACCAAAATTACATAGACTTTCTTGACATACTAAAGAATAGATTATTTAACAAAATCGCCATTAGCTTCAACCATGGCCCCCAGACAACTTCGGAATCTCCTGCAACTCTCCTGGACGATCACCTTTTTTAAGTCGGTGAATGCTGCCATGATCCTTCCCTTTAGTTCATCTT
>NW_021831856.1:0-15000 GCF_006345805.1 Octopus sinensis | reverse complement strand
GGAAACAATTTCGGTGGCTATACCAGAATAAGGAGCTATTTCTAGCACTAGAGTTAACCACTTAACGTTAACTCTCTTATATTTACGTATAATTTGTACTGTCTCCCTGGTTTTTTTATGTGCTAGGCCACTTGGTGTTAAACTGATGGTATTATTAAATTAATATCTAATTTTTCACCCTCATTTATGAATATATATATATATATACTACCCTATTTAAGTAGATTACAAAGGACAAGATCATGCGTGTACAAGGGAAATATAATAAAAATAAATATAAGGGTGTAAATATGTTTTTAATACCTACAGTAACTGCAACATTATCTATAATTACAGTAATAATACTCAGTTAATGATAAATCAGATGCAAAACTAAGCTACACAACTGTGTGTTTGTGTGTTTATGTGTGTGTCCGTGCCCCTGTCTGTCTATAAGTATGTGCATATGACAGTGTGTGTATATATATATATATATATATATAAATATATATATAATTATAACAATAAGGGTTATTTGCAACAAGTTGCTTAACCACATACCGAAAATTTTATATATATATATAAAACTATAGACATATATATATATATTTATAGAACTATAGACACACACACACACACACACGCACACACACACACACCACACACACACACACACACACACACACAACACACACACACACACATATATATATATAATATATATATATATATATACATACATATGTATGTATATATATGTTATGTGTATAGGTAGATAGATTGGTAATTATGAGCTGATAATATTTTCAAATGCACACACACACACAGATACTCTGCCCACCCTTCTATTCAATGACGTTTTCTGTTACGTTGAAGAAACGTGACATAGGAAAGGGAATGTCGATATAAGTAGAAAAACTATATGAAAATAAGACACAAAGAACACGACAATATTGAGAACAACAAACGAGAAAAGAACTGAAACGGAAACATAAAAAAAAGAGGGACCCCCAACAGCAACAGAACATTTAAACAGCAACAATAACAAGCAGAAAGAAGAACAAAGATAAGACGGATTGTAAGTAATAGCAAAATTGAAAATATAAGTGATTGAAATAAGAGTAAAGAAAATGATATATGATTACAACAAACGATAATGATAAATATAAATAGCAGCTGAACAATAGAAGGCAGTACAAACTTTAGATATAGCAACATATAGCTACGTACAGATATGCATACACACACTCAAGCATACATACAAATACACGCACACACACACACACATACAAACATATATAAACACATACACCATATCATTTGATGTACACTGTACTACAATATGAGCTAATAGGAGTTTCAGGCTCTGAGCTCATGGTTTTGTTCTATTTGAAAAATATAACAAGCCACGGACTCAGAGCATAAAGGGTAGTTTGGAGACACAAGGTACGTTATAAAAACCTATCTAACAACGTGTCTTCATGTCAAGAAACTATAAATAGTTCTTATTTTAATACCATGTATATTAAAAGATATTTATATTTCACACCGGATGGAATATCTGTTGTTTGATTTGTAACAGAACAGTAAACTATATATCCATATTCATATATATATATATATATATATATATTATTATAGATATATATATATATATTATATGCTATATATATATATATATATATCTATAATATAGATATATATTATATATATATATATATATATATATATATATATATATTAATACACACTATGAGAGAGAATCCACTATATGGAACGCTCTTACGCTAGATAGATCCGCAAGGGACTCAACCACTAAGAATTGTTCTCACAAAATAATTCAACACACCAAGTGTTGAATTATTGGTTCGTTGAATTATTTCTTGAGAACAATGCTTAGTGGTTGAGTCCCTTTGCCGATCTATATCTGCGTAAGAGCTTCCATATAGTGGATTCTCTCTCATTGTTGTGTATTAATACTATTTACTGAATCTCAGTCTTTATACGCAAGGCGCTGGTTTTTAAATTGATATTATAACTTAATATCCAATTTTTCACCCTTTTTTTGACTATATATATATATATATAATATATATATATAATATATATAATATAATATAATAATATATATATATATATATATATTTACATATATATATATATCTATTTAATAAATATATATAATATATTTATATCAATATATAAATATATTCATTATATATGCAGCACTATGTATATTGTATATATGCGTGTGTGTGTATGTGTGTGTGAGTGCATGCGTGTGTGTACGTGAGTGCATGCGTGTATGTGTGTGTGTGTCACACACACTAGGTCACACGAGGCTACACTAGACCACAAGTGTCCACAACCACCAAATATTTTCGTTTCTCTGTCGCAGTACTCTTTTAGTCAAGTAATCCTTATACCGAGCACCACTTTTCCACGTGTTATGGAATGACAATGAGGGACGCAACACATATCACAATGCCAGGTTTTACACCGGCAAGCATTTAAAAACTTTTATGGACACATACACATATACACATGGTGTCATACACAGACTAATACATAGAATCATTTTCAAAAGTGTTTTTCAACCGAATATTATCTATAGCTTTATATGTACTCCGAGATTCCAAAAAGAGTGTTATTCCACGCTCTCTTGAATGTTCATAAAATTCTCATTAAACAACATATACATATACATACATAATACATACGTATAGTATATATATTATATATATATATATATATATATATATATATATATATATATATATATAGTTAATCCAAACAAGAAAACACAAAAAAAACACAACAACGCGAGGATGTGGAACAAATATAGTATTATTGGACGCTCAGGAATGAAGGGAAGAAGGGGGGTTTAACGTTTCGAGCGGAGCTCTTCCTCGGAAACATAGGAGAAGGAAAGATCCAGAGAAGGGAGACAGAGGAAAAAAAATCGCCAACGGTACACACGAGGTCATATATATATATATATATATATATATATATATATATATATATATATATATATATATATATATATATATATAATATTAATTAGAGACAAAACCACTATTTTGCAAAACAAACAATGAAACATTGTAGTGGCGGTTTTTACTTTTCATTAAAATTTTATGTATTGATTAAGTCTTTCCTTGTATGTTTTGCAAAATGGTGGTTTTGTCTCTAATTAATATTATATAATATTTTACTATAAAATTGGATTTAATCCTAAATCTGATTTTTTCCCTGTAAATTTGGATTTATTCCCTAATATTTATTATATATATATATATATATATATATATATATATATATATATATATCAGAGCAGCACAGTATAGATAGACCAGACTATCAAATGTTGTTGTACACCGTTGATCACAGTGCGCTTTCTCATTGTGTTAGCTCCCGAATGATGCCACCACAGTGCTTATACGGGAAGACCTATATTACTCTTAAATGGAACCCTGGTTTGTAGCAGGGGCCTCCATTTTCAGTTGGGTGGATTGTAATACATACCTTCATACATACCTACATACATATATAATATATATACATATATATATATATATATATATATATATATATATATATATATATATATGATTACATAAATACATGCCTATATACATATGTACAAACACGCAAACAACATTTATCAATCAACAAATTGAGAAGGGAGAGCAATGTTACTGGAGGGTAGAACATAAAACTTTGCGTCTTTTCTATTCCTGAAAATGGATTTTTCATGGCTTAGCAGGATTTTGGCTTTTACTGTTTTTTTTGTATTTTACTGTACCTGGCGTGTACATCGACTACCCCACAGGCAACCTCGACACAACCCGGTGGTACAATGCCACCAAGTGCTAACCATGCTTGGTATTCAGCTGTTTTAATATCGCCTGTCTGGCGCTTCGATCTGTAAACAGGTAAAACAACACACAAATGGACATCAACAATAATGACAGAACAATTTGACAGGTCGATAAGAAACAAACGTTATAAATACGAGAAGGAATGCGAAGGAAAATTGCACATATCAACGTAAAAGGTAATGACAACAAAATAAAATCAATATTGCTTTTTGTAATAACATAACAATTATAATGTGACCAACTATGTGAAATGTGAGGAACGGGTATCATTGGATAAAGATAACTATAGAAGAGGCAATGGAGTTTTACTGGAAATGGAGGTGGTTGGTAGGGTAACACGATATTCCTTTAACAAATGGTCAAAATATTTACTTAAATATTACTATATACACGTGCATATGCGTGTATGTGTGCGTAAAATGGCCATATATATATACTTATACATTAATATCTGTGTATATGCATATACTATTTATATGCATTAAATGATCTATGGAAATTGAACTCCGAGTCTGCTGTAATGTGTATAGCCGTGTTAACTACGACACAAGAGTGATAAATTATTTAGCTACCTAAATCAGAAGTTTAACCAAGCCATATTAGCGGCTTATGAAGTGTGAACCTCAGCCCACACAGTATGAAGGTAGAGTACTATATATAATATACATATATAAGCGTGTGTGTGTGTGTGTGTGTGTGTGTGTGTGTGTGTGTGTGTGTGTGTGTGTGTGTGCAATATTTATGAATGAAATGGTACAAAAATTTGAACTGTAAAAATTGAATCTATCATTGCTACGTTATTAATTATTGGTATAACACAAAACACGAAAAAAAATATTAACAATGTAATGCATTGACCATTTACTTAAGGATTTGAGGCGGGTAAGTGAGAAAGGGCTTTGGTTTAGGTCTTGACTAGGTAAAAGGATAGTGTTTGGGGGTTGAACTAGAGCTTACTATACCTCTTTTCAATATCAACTAACCCACACGCTACCTGGGTGCAGGTAATGTTTCTGGACAATGCCATCAGTGCCCGATACTCAGCCGCTCGCATATCAGCTAGCTGTCGTTTAAATCTGTAAGCAGGGGTTGTAGAAATGCATGCATTACATAAGGTGTTCTGTTACATATTCTCTTTATATCATACATAGCTTGAACACTTTTCAAAAATATGATCCATATACCGAAATATATTTTTATGTCAAAATTGAATCCATTACTTTTCATACAGTGTCTGACTTAACGAGAATTGTTTATAGTTGCTAAGCCTGGACCACTGCACAAATTAGCTTAACAGTCTGTGGGTTACGTAACATTTTCTACTTAGCTAATGGATACCTATTTTTTTATTACCCACAAGGGGCCAAACACAGAGGGAACAAACAAGGACAGACATAGGTATTAAGTCGATTACATCGACCCCAGTGTGTAACTGGTACTTAATTTATCGACTCCGAAAGGATGAAAGGCAAAGTCGACCTCGGCGGAATTTGAACTCACAACGTAACGCAGACGAAATACCGCCAAGCATTTCGCCCGGCGTGCTAACGTTTCTGTCAGCTCGCCGCCTTAGCTAATGGATACCATTTACTTCACTCATCAACCCTGTTCTCGGTGCTAGTCACTTAAGCAGACGCTGACGAGGGCGAGACAGCTTGAAGCTCGTCTTCTTGTCTCCTTGTCCGTGTTTGTTGATCGTTTGGTTGTATACACTCAAGGCTTATTCCACAACTGATCCCAACATAATTTCAGCAAAGCACATGACTGGAACACTTAAAATTATTTTTAAATGTTTTAATCCTATAATTATCCTTCGTATTACAGACTTCTTTTAAAATATGTTCAAATTTATACAAATCATGAGTCTATAAACAGAGCAATTTGACTGAACATAATCTTTGTTTATTTTTTGTTTTGTCACATACCTAGTTAGTTTTTCATCTGTCGTTAAAATCCGTATTGATCCATACATACTAATGGTTTAAAAAAATTTTTCTCTTGATACCTGAAATTGTTTTCGTTATTTAATTTCCAATGATAAGCTCTGATTCTTTCATTAACTTGCATTTCAAATTATTACATCTATGTGTATGCATTCAAAGTATCTTGCAATCTATAAGTTTCGTCTCTGAGTTCTCTTAAGTTCAAATCCGATTGGGATCTACTTTGATTTTGTTCCTGATAAAATAAGTACATGTCAAACATTGCAGTAGATTAAATCAACACTGATATCATAAACTGTATGGCTTTAAGTTACAGTTGTTGGCAATTAAACATTTACTGCCTCCCTTCTACTTAAGTTCACAACGCAGGCAAAGCCCCATATAAATTTATGTTCGATTATAAACTCGTATTTTAGGTAAACGATATACATTGTATATAAGGCTTAAACATTTATTTTATCTCTCGGCTTGTAAACATACATTCGCACATACATACATACACGCACATGTGTATATGTACATAAGTTTATATATCTGTATATATGTATGTATGTCTAGTAAGTTTGCTTTCTAATCACACTTCTCCTGTGCCTCAGATGCATCCAAACCTTTCGAAATTCCATAGACAGAAACTGTGTAGAAGCCGTCGGATGAACTGTATTTTCTAAGGAGGAAACTTAATCCAACGACCGAGGAATATCACTTGGTTGGCTTTTCACTTTGTTGCATGCATTCGGTCTGCATTCAGTAATGCCTAGCAAAAAAGGCATGACCACTGCTATTTCTCTTACATAGACGTAACAAAATGTGAGAGGCTAATATGATACAATTATATGTATAATGTAAATAAGTGAATTATTACAGGTATCTTTAAAGGGCTAATGATTTGGTTCAGGACCCGTATAAATAACGAGCTTCCCAGTGTCCCTAACAGCAGAATACCTTCAAAAATTCAGTTAAACAAGCAGTAGTAGGTCGATCTGTAAGGAAAATACCTCTGTTTCACTTACACTTACTCGACTTCGTGGGACGAGAAGGAGAAAGAGAAAGAGAAAGAGAGAGGAAGGGAGAGAGAGACGATGGGAAGACAGTGGGCTTCTCTCTACCGTACATAATATTCCTAAATCTATGATTTATTTTGAGTTGCCTGGAACCTTTACTGAAAGCGAGCACAAAATAGTTAAATGAAGATTCGGGGTCATACTTTTTGATACTGTTAAGTGAATTTGATCCGACCGAGTGCTCTGTCACACTTCAAACTCATGATCGAGAGCCTACTTGCCTGATTACAAAACCAAGTGTAATCAAGTGTGTGTGTGTGTGTGCGCGCTTTGTAATTCCAATTCTACATATATACAATTATCAGTACTTTCTTCGTTTTTGAGAATTATTCTCCTTTAAACTTTACTGGAATTTCTGTTATGCACCACACAGTAAAAGCAGTATGTGTTTTAATGCCAGCGCAGAGATAATGCATTGAAACCGTAAAGTGTCGGCATTCTCAGCCAATTGTAACACATATTATAGCTGACTTATATGTCATCTTCCTATGTGATAAATCAAGTGAGTTATTAGATGTACGCAATTTCTGGCATTAATCAATAAACAGCTATTTCTATTCCTAAGCATCGAAACATTCTTCAAGAGTCTAAACATGGAGAACGTAAATTCCTCTTCAGGTTATATTTTTTATTTAATATATTTAAATACCCCACTTATCACTCTAACTATGTTTGGCTAATTAAAATCATAAAGATCTCAAAAAATTGCATCACTGTGATTTTGTCTGGATTGTATGAACTAGGATAAGCTACAGATTTCATGCAGTGGCCTTTATGCTTTTAGTCATTCATAGCTGCATCGTATCTTAGTAAGTAAATTTGAGTTTCCTGTTGCTTTTGTAGTCTTTTATTGTTACTTAATTATGTTTGTCAGCTAATTAAGTAGCATTGAAAAAAATCAATACGCAAGTGACAAAGAAAGTAAAATCTTCTTTCCAAACACACATATAGTATATGTACTCTTTTACTTGTTTTAGCCATGAGGTTGCGGTCCTGCTGGAGCATCGCATGCATACATACATACGTACACGCACACACACACAAACATATATATATATATATATACATTCATACATACATGCTTAGTTTATTGTCATTCACCTGTATTACAAGATCGTAATGTTGCTTTCTGAACATCTTGCCGTAACTAAAAATCTGTGACATAATATACTTCTCCATTGAATTCCAAGATACATGGAAAGTATCTGGCAGAGATTTTTCTCGTCCGAAAAGAATCAAAATATGTTCAGTTGGAGCGGATGCTTGAGTTTGTTCACAAGCTTCGTAGCGCGGTCTTTCCACTTGTCCTTGTTCGCTTGGAATAAAAATTAGCCGTTTCTCATCTTGTATGAGGAATACCGAATGTCTTTATGCACTGTGTCGTTTTGCTTGTTTTGCTTTGTTTTCTTTGCTCTCGTCTCTAATTCTCGAGAAGAAAACCCTATTTTTGCGAGTAGCGCCAAGTGGGAAACACTCAGTCTTATCGGTGAAGGTGCGACACTGAATATTGGTCAATAACTGATGAAGAATTACGGATCTTCTGTTTGTCTCCCGTTCGTTTTTATATTCAGTATACGCTATGTCGTTTGTTTATTTACCTTACATTTTTTCCTTTCTTATATAGCGTCTTATAAAGCAAGATTTATATATCCTAATTCTCGTTCGGGATGTTTAGCTTAACGGTAAAGCACTTGACACTTGACAGGGATGTGAATTCGAGTCTCATGGCTGGACACCGACAGATTTTTCTGTATAATGTCGATAGTTTATCCTGTTCATTCTATATTAATAGGATTATCCTGCGTCTGAGAATAAAATTATTTCCTTATCTGTATCTTTCAAACATCTCAACGCTTCTAAAGCAAACTTTGTTGACATTCAACGTAAGTTGAATTTAATATATACATATTTTTTTTTTTTTCAGTCATTTGAAAGCGGCCATGCTGAAGCACCGCCTTTAATCGAACAAATCGACCCCAGGACTTATTCTTTGTAAGCCTAGTACTTAATCTAACTGCCTGAACCCGGAACCATGTGGTTGGTAGACAAGCTACTTACCACACAGCCGCGCTGTATGAGTTTGTATTATATATATAGAGAGAGAGGGATATAGATAGACAGACAGACAGACAGATAAATATATACATACATACATACATACATATACAACATACGTATATATATATACATATACATATATGTGTGTGTCTATGTATGTGTCTTTGTATTTATACTCTACCATCGCTTTACAGCCAGTGTTGGTTTGTTTACGCCCCTGTTAATTAATGGTTCAGCCTAAGAGACCGATAGAATAAGTAGCAGACTTTTAAAAAAGATAAGCACTTCGGTCGAGTGGTGCGGCTAAACCCTTCAAGGTGGTGCCCCAATATGGCCGCAGTTAAATGACTGAAAAATTTAATATCAAGAATGTTCCAACTTACTATAAGAAAGATTTTAGTTACTTTGTTCCTGACTTCGTGTTAGCTAATTCACACTGGTTACCGAATACTGGGTCATTGTTTGCTTTCTCTCATATGTTTTAACGATGCGTTTCTTAATTCCTCAACTAATCTTATGTTCACTTTAATTTGGCTTTGTAAGGCAGGTAAAGAAAAAAAGTAATGTCGGAGCTTTCCCTGTCTTGATATAAAGGCTATATCGAGCATAAGGATTAGCTGAATAAATAAACACATATATTTGACTGGTACTTTATCAATCAGGTTGGATGAAAAGCAATGATGAACTCAGTAGGGTTTGAAATCAAAATGTAAAGTATTTTGTTCAAAGTTCAAACGATTCTTGGAATTCACTGCAAGTTTCATCTTATATTATAGATTTTATAATTTATTATTTTACATTAAAAATTGTATTAGTATTTAGAGTAATCTCTCGACTATCACAGGTGTTACGTTCTAAAACCCCGGCGATAGGTGAAAATACTTGAAGTAGAAACAGTACACTACCGTATATTTTTACCTCCGCCTTCGCTAAGGCGGAGTTATTGTTTTCAGTCATGTTAGTTTGTTTGCTTTGTTTGTCTGTGGACAAGATATCTCAAGAATCGCTGGGTGGATTCGGATGAAAATTTTAGGGATGATTGGCATTGTGACTGGCACGAACTGATTAGATTTTGGGATCGATCCGGTACCGGACAAGGATTCTGAATTTTTTTTCTGGTCTTTTACTTAATTTATGAGAGCGGTCGTGTTCATTTTTAGTATTCTCGTTTGTGAGAGCAGTCGAGTTTATTTCACATATTCGCATTTTAAAAATCATCTTTGGCTAATCGTTGAGAGGACGCTGGTGTTGCCTTGGCGGAGGTTTGTGCTCTAGTATGTATATATATTTTTTATTACGAATGCAAAACAACACCACTGAGGAATCAACGTAAGATTGAATAATAAACCGCGATAGGTGAATCGCTATATGGTGAGGGATTACTGTATTTAAATTTCTTTGCTTACAAATATCTTATTTACGAATTATTATTTTGTTTTTATCACAGGTTTTGTTGAAGCGCCCCCTGAAGTCTTGCATGCATAGCGGGCTTGCTACCTACAGCCTACGGGACCAGGCTATTCGTTCTTTCCAGGTATCTAATACTTTCCTGATTATTCTGGCCGTGCCAAGCAGGCAAACCTTTTGTAACAGTTCTACTGGGCACTCTATTCCAATTTCATTTATATTCCTCTTGATGCCTTCTGATACTGTTCCCAAGGATCCAACAATAATTGGCATTATCTGCACCTTCTTCCTTTTCCACAGCCGGGTTAAGAGGGTTGTATCTATCTAACGTTTCGCCTTCCTTCTGGACTATTCGGGGAACGAAGGGACATGCAACTTCAACTATATAGAATATGTGGTACATCTTGTCCACCACCCCTAGGTCCGGTCTGTTCTGCTCTAGCACCTGATCTGTTGGGATTGGGAAATACCAGAAGATTTTGCTAGTCTCCAGTTCCACTACACTGTACAGTTTGTGTCCATATCAAGTCTTGCCTCTCTCTAGCCCCCACTTTTCACTTTCGCTACCTGATTGTGTCGTCACCACTTGTAGTGGTTTTGGGCAAGTCTAGAGCATTCGATCGTGATATGGTCAATGGTTTCATCCACTCTATTGCAGATACAGCACAGCGGTTTGACCCTCCAGTTCGTGACCAGATCGTGGTTTTGACCTACCGCTATAGTACTCTCGGTCTCTTTTTTTAGAGTTCCTTTCATCAGCGAATCCTACCTATTTTTTCCAGCAACTTCTATAGTAGCTACATATAATTGATTGTGTAGTCCCCTGCGTAATTCTTCATCATATCCTTTTTGCCCTTCTTCCTTTGTTTTCCCTTTTCACTCTGCTCTCAATAGTCCCTCGTTCTAATCTGTCACTAACAAGGTTTCCTTACTTTGGGCTAGGCATCTCATTAAGCTCTCGAGTTCGATACGTACGCAGTCTTCCATACTCACCGGTCCCCTTCCTCCATTTGCTCTTTTCATGTATAGGCAATCAGTGCCTGCACGTGGATGATGGGCTCCATGCATCGTTAGGAGCTTTCTTGACTTTCAATCCATCTCCTTTAGCTCCTCCTCTGTCCACTTCGGGATTCCAGCACCATAGCGAACTACTATGACTGTACGTGAGTTTATTGCCGAAATGCTTCTAGCATTCAGCTTTGAAGACAATATTTTTCTAATTTGCCGCAAGTACTCTCCTTTTGCCTTTTCCTTTATGATGTGGTGTTTGATTCCATCTGCCTCAAGTATTGCCAGGTTGAATTGCCTTCATTATTTCACCACGAGTTATTATTATTATTATTATTATTATTATTATTATTATTATTATTATTATTATTATTATTATTATTATTATTATTATTATTACCTTTGTACAGCTTCTAACGCTGGAAATGTACTACCGTGTCAGCTGTTCACTACCAGTGTACTAAGGTAATTCCCCTTATTTTTCGAGCGCCTTCCGGAGTTTTCGAGCGGTTCCAAGCAGTGCTGTTTTCTGCAAGTGTTCCAACCTTATTGTAGCCCTATCTGTTCCATGTATTTGATTTTTTTACACATTGTTCCCATGGCTCCGACAATTATTGGTACCACTACCACCTTTTCCATCGACCACAACTGCTTTACCTCCCAAGCTAACCTATCATACCTATCGACATTTCTTTCTTTGGCTAATCGTTGAGAGGACGCTGGTGTTGCCTTGGCCTAGGTTTGTGCTCTAGTATGTATATATATTTTTTATTACGAATGCAAAACAACACCACAGAGGAATCGACGTAAGCTTGAATAATAAACCGCGATAGGTGAATCGCGATATGGTGAGGGATTACTGTATTTAAATTATCGCATACCTTCTTGTCATCTGGGTATGCTATATCTATGATCCAGCATAGTTTGGTTTCTTTCTCTATTAAGATTATGTCTGACTTCCTATTCTCTGTCTTATGGTCACACTGAATCATAAAATCCCACGGGATCTTTGCATTATCATTTTCGATGATGCCTTCGGGTTTGTGGTCGTACCAATTATTCTCTGTGAAGTCCATACTTGTTGCAAAGTTTCCAATGAACAAGCCTTGCTATATTGCCGTGGCGTCTCTTATATTCCATCTGGTCTAGTGACGTACATTGGATAGTAATATGCCATACGGTCTCACCATTTTTTCCACAGATTCAGCACTTATCACTTTCTGATGTGTTGTTTACTCTGTATTTTATGTAGTTTATTCTTAGTGCTTGCTCTTGGACAGCACAGATTAGAGCCTCCGTTTTAAATCACTATATGTCATTGACAGCCATCATTTTTCTCTGTCTGTCTTATCTTTAACATCCCTATAAAATTGTTCATGCATTCTTTTCTTTACCAATCTATTTTCAGTTTCAATCGTTTTCAATTGATTGTACAATGCTTTATCTTTGCAATCTTTCATCCTACACAAAGCTGACCTTCTTACTTCTCATAATAGCGTTTCTGTGGCATTTTTTTACATACCATTCTATGTTGTTTTCTTCTGTTGTAATGCTGTGTTCGCATCCAATAAGTCCTCTTCCCCCTCTTTTTCTTGGTACATACAGTCTGCCTGTGTCACTTTTTGGGTAGAGTGTCCCATATCTAGTTAGCAACTTCCTTGTCTTTCTGTCTAAGCTGCTTAGTTCGTCTGCTGTCCATGCGATCACCCATGCTCCATATCTAAGGAGTGAAACTGCCCAGGTGTTGACAGCTTCAATCTTATTCTGTCCATTTAATTTCAACTTAAGGATCAGTCTCAGTCTGCGCAAGTACTCCACTTGAAATTTTTCTGTAGTTTCTTTCTCCATCAATTCATCCATTTCCAAAATTCCCAAATACTTATAGCCCGTCTCTTCTATCTGCTCCATAACCTCCCCCGACGGTATCGATAGCCCGTCCATACATTTGATTTTGCCTCTCTTCAAGACTAACACACCACACTTTCTCAGTCCGAACTCCATTCTGACATCAGCACTGAAAATATACATCGTATCAACGAGGGAATTGACTTGGGTTTCATCTTTATCATAAAGTTTGAGATCATCTATGAATAACGAATGGTTGCCTTTTTGTTGGCGGCTTTTGAATACATACCCAGCTTTTGCTTTCCTCAGCATCAGTGTTAGTGGTATCAAGCACAGTACAAAGATCAGTGAGAACGGGCAGCCCTCCTGGAAGATGCCCCTCCTGATTTCTACTGTCCCTAAACTTCTTCCGTATGCTCTTAGGGCCGTCCTCCAATTCGCCATACTTTTTCCAAGCAATCGCTCAAAATTCCATTATCCAAGTGATCTTATCGTACGCCTTACGATAGTCGGTCCATGACATGGCTAAGTTACTTTTCCTCCTCTTGAAGTCTCTAAGTACATTATTATTATTATTATTATTATTATTATTATTATTATTATTATTATTATTATTATTATTATTATTACTTTTTTTTTCTTCTTTCAAATTTGCTTCCATTTCTTGCCGAGTGTCTTCCCGACTCCTAGGGCAAAGAAACTCATAGTATACATTGGTAGGCCATTAAACCAAACTCAATAGTCGTTCATTTTTTGAAATTTTTGTTTTTTAAGTTATATTAAAATACATGAGCAGCAACAGTTCTCACATCGACAATGCTCTTCTCAATACGTGTGATGTACCAGTTAAGACAATCTTTTGCACTTCTTGCAGGGATGGTAAGCCAGGGATCATTCTCATATAATTTTCGGTTCCCTTCTTGATTATTCCTAGTGCTCCTACGATCACTGGTATTGTAACCGCCTTGAGATGCCACATTTTCTCAATTTCAATGAGTAGGTCTTTATATTTTCTGAGCTTGTCAAACTCTTTCGCTGAGATATTATGATCACAGGGGATGCTCATGTCGATCAATAAGCAAACTTTTTATTATTATTATTATTATTATTATTATTATTATTATTTTTTTTTTTTTTTATAATTATTATTATTATTATCATTATTATTATTATTGTTCAGTAGTTTTATTTTTATAGCGTGCTTTCACTTCACTACCGAGCGCAGCTCTGTGTGCCTTGGGTATGTGCTGTGATTTGTTGTGATGCTCTGATGGTTATTGTATGGAAAGCGTTCTGCGTAGGATGTGTGCAGTGCCTAGTAGTGCAATTTTCTGTATGTTATATGTGTTTGTAAGTCCTGGTGTTTTTGTTATGTATTTGTCTGAATATTTTTTTATCATGCCTAATGCACCTACTATGATAGGAATTGTTTCTGTTTTCAGGTTCCACATTCTAGTTACCTCTATTTCCAGGTCTTTGTATTTTGAGAGTTCCTCCATTTCTTTTAGAGACACGTTGTCATCTGTCGGTATTGATACATCAATTAGAAAGCATTTTTTTTCTTCATGATCTCTGACAACTATATCTGGTCTGTTGGCCTTAATTTCTCTATCTGTGTTATTATTATTATTATTATTATTATTATTATTATTATTATTATTATTACTATTATTATTATTATTGTTGTTGTTATTATTAGTAGTAGTATTGTTATTTTATATTAGTTTTGTCTATATTATATTTTACGAATCTTGGAAACAAGTGGCGCTTAGCGTTTAATAATTATTAACTGCTAAGCACCACTTGATTCCCCGA
>NW_021831855.1:0-68969 GCF_006345805.1 Octopus sinensis | reverse complement strand
TATATATATATATATATATATATATATATATATATATATATATATATATAGGTGAGAAAGTTGGTGTGTGAAAGCACGTAGTGAATATATAGAAAATAGTAAAAAGTGAAAAAACTACAGAAGGCTTGTTTTAAAAGGTTAAAAAAATATATATTTGAGTCATTGTCTGAAGAATGTTATAAATTTTTTTCATACAATGACATAGTTTTTGAAGAAATGACCGGTTTCGCGTTCAGCTTTTCAAATTTCTTACATCGTTATGTTTACGTTGAGAAGTGTGAAGGAGAGTTCCAGATAAGGGGAGGTAATAAGTGATTTCTTCCGGTGTAAGGGAGATAATCGCTTAATATTTCTTGCCTTTTTTTGGAGTGAGTTTCTCTGTATAGAATGTGGAATGGTTAAGTTTGGGCTTGTATTTTTCAATGAAGAATGTTTCCTTGTTTAGTCTAATTTGTGTTGGTGTTCTGATAGCACATTGGTAAAATGGAAAGATTAAAAATTGTGGTAGTAGTTGCTTTGCGCATTTCTCAATGTGCTCACTAAAGGGTATCATTCTGTATTCTGGGAATGCAATCTGTTGTCGATGCAGTGTGCATCTACATCTGAGTGATAGTTCCGTGGACCCCACGTAGTTTTGGTGGCAGCCCGAGCATTTTATGACATAAATTATGTTTTCAGAGTCACAAGTAAAATTAGATTTGATCTTGAATTTCTGTTCCTCTTTGAAGAGGAATTCTGATCCTTCTAGCCATATCAGAGATGACTTAGATATGTTAAACCACCTTCCAAAAAGAGCCAAGGAAGAAACAATCATGGTTTCATTTGATGTAGTTAACTTATATACCAGTATACCTCATAATTATGGACTAGAGGCAATACAGTTCTGGCTGGACCATTTCGGAAGAAATACCAAAAAGGATCAGTAAAGAATTCATTACTAAATCAATTGATTCATCCTATAATAACCACTTCATGTTTGACAATACATTTTACCGTCAAAAATCCAGAATTGCTATGGGTACAAGGGCAGCACCAGTCATTGCGAACCTAACAATGGGCTACATGGAAATAATCATTTACCAGGAATCTTTATCAATCTTTGGAACCCCCTCTCTCAATACATAAAAGAGAATTGGAAAACGATTCCTGGACGATTGTTTTATACTCTGGAATGAAAACACAGATAAACTCCTAAAATTCAAAAACCTATTGAACAGCATAAACCCAAATATACAGTTCACAATGGAATACAACAAAAAGGAGCTCCCATTCTTGGATATAGTAATTTAAAAAATTAACCTTAAAATAGAAACAGACATTTTTTACAAAGCCACAGACGCCAAACAATACCTACTTTTTGATTCATGCCATCCAAGACACACTAAAACAAACATCCCCTTCAACCTTGCAAGAAGGATATGCACAATAGTGTCAAAACAAAATACCAGGAACTTTAGACTACAAGAACTCAAAAACACCCTAATTGTCAGACATTACCCAGCTCAAATCATAGAGGATGGTATCAGACGTGCAACAGAAATCAACATAGAAACTTTGAGAAAAGTTCAACACAACAACACACCTTCCCCGAAAATACTACCTTACATATCCAACATACACAACCCCAGAAACAAAGAAGCCTTCACCATCATCACTCAAATTTACCAATACTTCATAAGGACCCCAATTAAAGGAATTCTAAACATACACCAAATCATAAAAGCTACAAACAACCCTAAATCACTTAAAAAGATTCTCACAAAGGCAAAATTGTTTTCTGAAATTACGGATGCAAAAGTAAAAAAATGTGGTAAACCGAACTATGCAACATGTCCAAACCTGCTAGAAGGATCAGAATTCCTCTTCAAAGAGGAACAGAAATTCATGATCAAATCTAATTTTACTTGTGCCTCTGAAAACATAATTTATGTCATAAAATGCTCGGGCTACCACCAAAACTACGTGGGGTCCACGGGACTATCACTCAGACGTAGATGCACACTGCATCGACAACAAGATTGCATTCCCAGAATACAGAATGATACCCTTTAGTGAGCACATTGAGAAATGCGCAAAGCAACTACTACCACAATTTTTAATCTTTCCATTTTACCAATGTGCTATCGGAACACCAACACAAATTAGACTAAGCAAGGAAACATTCTTCATTGAAAAATACAAGCCCAAACTTAACCATTCCAACATTCTTATACAGAGAAACTCACTCCAAAAAAAAGGCAAGAAATATTAAGCGATTATCTCCCTTACACCGGAAGAAATCACTTATTACCTCCCCTTATCTGGAACTCTCCTTCACACTTCTCAACGATGTAAGAAATTTGAAAAGCTGAATGCGAAACCGGTCATTCCTTCAAAAACTGTCATTGTATGAAAAAAATTTATAACATTCTTCAGACATAATGACTCAAATATATATTTTTAACCTTTTAAAACAAGCCTTCTGTAGTTTTTTCACTTTTTACTATTTTCTATATATATATATATATGTGTGTGTGTGTGTGTGTGTGTGTGTGTGTATATATATATATATATATATATATATATACATATACATATATAAATATACACATACACATAAACGTGTGTGTGTGTGTGCTCATATTCACACACATACATTCTGTATGAATACACGTACATATGTGTGCGTTTATTGCTGCGCTTTGATTATATAAATTACATAAGTTTTGAGAGTTTCCTGCTGTTTAACCCCCACACACACAAACACACACGCATATATGCACATACTTACATTTACTCTCCTTGTTCATACACGTTCAAAGAGAGCATACGTATAAAAGCACCTATGCTCTCTCTCTCTCTCTCTCTCCTCTTTTTCTGTCTTATATCAAATACACACACACATCCCACACAAATGCTAACACGTGTCCACATGTTATTTTCCCATGTAAAAAGAAAAATAAAGTAAACAAATAAAGCTGGGCGTTAATCCAGATTAAATCCTGGTTTAAAAAGAGAGATAATCCTGGTTTAATACAAGAGTTAATCTTGGTTTAATGCAAGAGTTAAATCGAAGAGTCTTATCAAATTTTAATTTGTTTTTTCAATGCCAATTCTTGAGGAGATTCCAATCGAGAAAGAAGAAAATTCCTCTAATCTGAACAAAGTCTTTGAGCAGCTGCGACGACTTCTTTTGTTTATTTTTTTATCAGTTTATTTATTTATTACGTGTTTTAGTGTGAGATAAGGGAAAGGAGTTGGCTCCGTTCTCTGCAGGAATTCCGGGATTGAAGATGGCTGGATGGGTGCGGTGAATCAAAGGATAAAAAAATCCGCTTTTTTACGATTTGCTGCGCATCGCTGAAATTTAAAAAAAAGTTGCGCGTTGGTCCTAACAAACGAATAAGACATGACAAAACGGTAGAGAAATTCGCTTCTCAATCACGAGGCTTCGAGTTCAGGTCTCACTGCGTAGCACCTGGCTCTTTGGAACCATGGACAATTGTCTTTCGCTATACGCCCCGAGGTCGACCAATACCTTGTAAGTGGAATCGGTCAACGACAATCCGTTTAGGAGCCAGTTGTGTGTGTGAGAGAGAGAGAGAGAAGAGAGAGCATATATTCCAGCAAATATGTTTGTATATATACATACACACACACACACACATACATATATATATATATATATATTCTAGTCACAAGGCCCGAAATTCTTGGTGTGGGGGCCAGTTGATTAGACCGACCTCAGTACGCAACTGGTACTTAATTTATCGACACCGGAAGAATGAAAGGCAAAGTCAACATCGGCGGAATTTGAACTCAGAACGTAAAGATAGACGAAATACCCCTAATCATTTCGCCCGCCATGCTAACGTTTCTGCCAGCTCGCCCTATTTATATTTATATTTACATGTGTGTGTGTGTATAAAAAGGCTCGAGTTAATACCCCCACCCCACCAACGCCCCAACTACAACGAAATGAAAGAAGACATCGCGGAATTCTGTAGAAAATTACGATTCACTGAGGAGCTATACGACAAATACAACGAGGACGAATCGTTAGTCCGAAAGGTAATAACAAAATTCTTGACCATTTCTGTGAACACATCTCGAATTACCCATATCAACATATACATAAACAAAAACAAAAGCCAAGCTTCAGCAAAAAAGAATGAGCTGAGCTGAACAAATGATAAAACAATAACAATCAAAGGGGCTGATGAAGAGCGTGCAGTTCTCTTAATGGACACGGTATACTATATACCTCTAGTACTATCCATATTAGAAGACACACCATATTATGAAAATTTCCAACACTACAGTCAGCAAAAAATAATGAGAAAACCTAAAATCCATGTTAAACCTATAGAGAAGGGCTCATCGACATGGAACACGATTATACGACCAATTTCAAAAGTAAATCCAGTCAATTCTACGGTATTCCTAAGATACACAAAAGTGAGAAAATAAGTAATACATGCAGGATAGCCACAGACATAATAATCAAGGTCTTTTCTCCTTATGACCTCAAATTGAGACCTATAATAGCAGATTCCGCATGCGAAACCCATCGCCTCAGTAACTTTTTAGATACTCTCTTAGAACCGTTCCTTAAGCATATGAAAAGCTACATAAGGGACGACCTAGATATACTCAATCACCTTCCTGAAACAATAAACAAAAACACCCTGTTAGTATCCTTCGATGTAGTCAACCTCTATTCTAATATCCCCCACAGCCTAGAGAATTGCGCCAAGGAATATATATCGCAGAATGTATGTGTGTGAATGTATGTGTGTGAATGTATGTGAATGTATGTGTGTGAATGTATGTGTGAATGTATGTATGTGTGTGAATGTATGTGTGTGAATGTATGTGTGTGAATATGAGCACACACACGTTTATGTGTATGTGTATATTTACATATCGCATCAAGAAAGAATTCGTGATAGTAGGGCTAAAATTCATCTTGAAAAATAACTACTTTGTCTTCAAAGACAAAATCTATCGACAAAAATCAGGGCTGCGATGGGTACGAGAATGCCCTCCTCCTTTGCTAACCTAGTCATGGGATATCTATAAATCAGTCTTTATGGTAAGGTACTAGAAAGATAGTAACCCATTCTCTACATAGAAAATAACTAGAAACGGTACCTGGATGACTTTCATTCTTTGGCATGAAAGTATAGAAAGATTTAAAGAATTTCAAGCACTTCTAAATGGACTTGACGTAAACATTCAATTCATGATGGAATATAGCCATCAACAACTTCCCTTCCTCGACATCCTCATTAAGAAATCTAACAACGTAATAGAAACAGATATATACTAGAAGCCAACGGACTCCAAGCAATATCTACCGTTCAACTCATGCCACCCCAGACACAGCAGAATGAATATCCCCTTCAATCTAGCAAAAAGGATATGTACTATAGTTTCTAATGCAAGCACCAGAGATACACGATCACATGAACTAAAGGAGACACTCATTACCAGGAACTACACACCATCACTAATCAATATGTGTTTTCAATGTACTCTACAACTCAACATCCACGAACTCAGACATCCCAAATTAAAGAAGGATTTACAACCAAACGCCCTACCATACATCTCCACACACAACCCTCTTAACAATGAAGCCTTCAACACCATCCTCCAACTAAAAAGGGACCACAAAATGAATTTAATCCTCCAAACGCACACCATCATAAAGAGCAAAAGACCAATCTATGAAAAGTCTCCTAACACAAGCGCGAATACGCTCAACAACAACACCGAAGCCATCAGTAAAAAAGTGCAGAAGACCTAACTGTGGTATATGCGTCAACCTAATTGAGGAATTATAGTTCTCTTTCAAACAGGGCCAACGCTTCATAGTGAAAAGCAACTTCACATGTACTTCGGAGAACCTGTTCTGGGCGTCGAGAGCAATACATAGGCCAAACCAAAATCAGTATACGTCAAAGGATGGCTCTACACAAATCCCATCAAAATTCGGAAATACAGAAAAATAGCATTCAGTGAACACATCGACATTTGCGCCAATAGCAAACAACCCAGCTTCAGAATTTTACCCTTCTATCAATCCAGGGATGATGCAACCTGTAGTCAGCGCATTAGTAAAGAGTCATTCTTTATCACAAAATATAAACCCCTTTTGAATGCATCTACCACAAATGACACTATTACAAGGGCCTTAGAATAATACCCATGCAAATATTAAAAACGATATATTCAAAACAGTCACTTCACATGAATTTATTCAGAACAATTCCAATCACTACTGTTAGAACCACAACGAGTCACTTTTAGGTCACTTGAGAGGATTCCACCAACATCCTGCTACTATTATACCACTCCAGCATTTTTATTATTCTTTCTCTTCTTCTTCTTCTTCTTTCTTCTTCTTCTTCTTCTTCTTCTTCTTCTTCTTTCTTCTTCTTCTTCTTCAGGGCCACCTTTACTACTACTGCTGCTTAAACAATCAAAGACAGGAATTCATATCAAACTACTACTAGCTGTTGCCAACTACCTAGAACTCACAAGAGTAAAAATGAGAGACAGAGACAGACAGAAAAAAGGATAATGTCCCTTGCATTTGAAAACTATGGAAATATTTTTAAAAGAACATTTCGTTTAATTTTTCCACAATTTAATTGTTTTCATGCTTTACTCTAAGTTGAAAAAGTCGTAAAGACTGGAAACGGTACTAAAATATTCTTCATGATAAAAAATATAATAGCATTTTCTACCTTGTCTTATTTTCCTTATATATATATATATATATATATATATATATATATATATATATATATATGTATGTATGTATGTATGTATCTGCTTTCTTTACTCTTTCTAATTCTCTCCTTCTCTCCCTGTATTTATCATTGTCTCTCTCGCATTCACACATATGCACTCTCGTTTTCCCTCTCTCTCTCTCTCTCTCTCTCTTTCTTCCTCCCTCTCTCTCCCCTCTCTATTACACACATGCATTCTCTCTGGCTTTATTTATTTGATTAATCGTATCTTTATCTTTTTATCTAAATATCTATTTATCTTTTTCCTATTGATCTGTCTATATCCATTTACAAATCTGTGTCTAGCTATTTATGATCTATTTGTTTCTCTCTCTCTCTCTCATCTTTCTTTCTATCTATCTACCCATGTATCTACCTACCTATCTGTCTATCTGTCTATTTTTATTTCTATTAATCTATATCTACCTATCCTTCTACCTATCTATCTATCTATCTATCTATCTATCTATCTTTCTTTCAATACTTCAGTCTCTATCTATCTTTCTATCTCTCTCTCTCTCTTTCTCGATGTCTGTCGCCATTTCTCTATCTATCTATAGACCTATCTATCTATTTATCTATTTCTCTGTCTATTTGTATCTTTGTCTATTTCTATCAATATTTATCTTTGTATCTAACTAGTATCTATCTTTATCTCTGTGTATACTTCTCTCTCTAGCTATATATCTATCTTTCTGTTTCTCTATCTAGCTATCTGTCAAACTATTTCTATCAATATGTCTCTAACTCTCTGTCTCTGTCCGTTTGTCTATTTAGCTATCTATCAATCTATCTAACTTTCTTTCTGTCTATCCATCTATCTGCCATCCTAGCTATCTATCTATTTGTGCATCTGTTTAACTGTCAATTTATGTCTCTCTGCCTATATATATCATTCTATCTACCTATCTGTCTACCTGTCTGTCTGGCTACCTGTCTATCAGTCTAGCTGTCTATCTATATATCTATCTATCTATCTACCTATCTAATCTATCCATCCACCCATCCATCTATATATCTATCTCTCTGTCTTTCTATCTACCTATCTGTCTACCTGTCTGTCTGGCTACCTGTCTATCAGTCTAGCTGTCTATCTATCTATCCATCTATCTATCTATCTATCTATCTATCTATCTATCTATCTATCTACCTATCTATCTATCTATCTACCTATCTAATCTATCCATACACTCATCCATCTGTATATCTATCTCTCTGTCTTTCTATCTACCTCTCGCCATTTATTTCTCTCTATCTATCTATCTATCTATCTATCTATCTATCTATCTATCTATCTATCTATCTATCTATCTTTCTCTCTCTGTTCAGTCCTTCCAGATAAAATATGTTTAAAATGTCCATTCTGTGACATTAATAGAAGACAATCGTTGTCCTGGTTCTTTGATTCCAAAATCTCAATGCTGCTCTCTCTCTCTCTCTCTCTCTCTCTCTCTCTCTCTCTCTCTCCTCTCTCTCTCTCGCTCTCTCTCTCTCTCTCTCGCTTTCTCTCGCTCTTTCACACTCCCCTTCCAACAGTTCCCACTCTCCCTCCTATCATTCTCTCTCTCCTCATCTCGCTCCCTACTCCCCTTCTTCCCACCCATGCCACCACCACCACTATTACTCTATTGAATAAATTTCTGATTCTCAAGAACAAAAGGGTTCTTCACCATTAAAGAAGGTGGTTCAAATATATTTTCGATAAAGTCTTGTTGTCGTCGTTGTTACTTTTGTGGTGTGGCGGCGGCGGTGGTGGTGGCAGTGGTATTTTTGTTAGGGGTGTTAATGTTGACGTTGTTGGTGGTGATGGTGGAGGGGTGCTAGTGGTGGTGTTTGTATTGATGCTAGAGATGGTGGTGGTGAGGGTGGTGTGTGGTGGGTGTGGAGGTGGTAGCGGTAGTAGTAGTAGTAGTGGTGGCGATGGTGGAGATGATGGTCGTCGTGATGCTGTTGACGGTGGTGGTGGTGGTGGTGGTGGTGGTGGTGTCGGTTGTGTCGGTAGTGACACGTTTGTTGTTTTTCTTACTGTTGATGTTCTTCTTGTTATTGTCGTCGTTGGTTTATCATTTCTTTTTCATTTTCTTTCATTTTCCTTCTTTTTTTTGTTCCGTTCTTTTTGTTGTTGTTATTGTTATTGCAGTTGTTTTAACAATGCTATTTTCATTTCATTTTTTGTTGTTTTGCTTTTTTGTTCTTTTTTGCTTTCTTTTCTGTTATTTTTTCCCTTTTATTTTCTATTCTTTGTGGTGTTTTGGGGCAATTAATTACCACATCGTGTTTGAATATTAAATTTGATTCCATTGTTCAATTTCTCCATTTTTTTTGTCTTTGATTTATCGATGCTGTTCTCCAATAGGATTCTTAGAGAAAATTCTTTGACGAAAACAAAAGAAAAAATTAATGAAGAAAAACAAACTAAAAATAGAGCAGAAATTTAAAAGGAAGACACCATAAAAAACCAGCAAAATGCTGAAATTTTCCCATGCAAACATGGAGGTAATAAAGAAATGAAAATATTTTAATCTGCAAAATTTGCAACTTCTAAGCGACCCCACAAATTCAGCCGAACCCGTGTTTCTGTGCATCCAATCGACTCCACCCACTCGAAAATACATTGGCTGAGAAAAACCTTTGACAAACGGTGTAAAAAGAAAACATATGCAAATAGATAGATAGTTAGATAGATATGTTTCTTTATTAGCCACACAGGGCTGCACACAGATAGAACAAATTACAAGGTAGAGCTTTTCTTTTGAAGGTATTAAAAATAAAAAAAAAAAAAAAAAAAAAAAGGAAGGGGGAGTTCGATCAAAAGGGATCGTAAAAGGAGAGAAAGAGGACAAAATAAGGGGGGTTAAAAAAAAAAAAAAAAAAGGGGGGGAGAGGAAAAAAAGTGATCAATAGGGATCGTTATCACAGAAATGTCAATATGAAGTGTAAAGGGGAGGACAGGTGAGGTTTACCCGTGGAAAGAAAGCCTGCGGAAAAGACCACGGCAGCCTCGGTCAATGAAGTCACATTTTATATTTCTTTTTTTTTTTTTTTTTTTGCAAATAAGCAAATCTCTTTTTCGATTTCTGGGTTCATAGGACTATGCTCAAGGTGGCTTCGTCATTCATACGTGCCATTCTTGCTACATTCACCCATTTTTTTTAAAACATTCGCTAGACAAAACTTGCCTCTCTACTCTCACTTTCCTTTTCAAGTGGTACTTGAAGAAGTTGATGAGAGATTGACCAGAGAGGAAAGTGTTTGTCTCCAATCCTTTCAGACGCGTCCACCAGATACATTCTTTCGCCATAGCCACAAGGATGATGAAAATAGCTCTTCCTTCCCGTTTGAAGGAAGGAGGCGTGACAATATTGACGATAGACTCAGCTGATAAACCGACTCGTCCCACAGTGACAGCAGTTGTTCGACATAAGCCCACAGGTCGGAAATTGTTGGACACTGAACGAGTGCGTGCAGAACGGTTTCGTCGCTCTGACCGCATCTCGGGCAGGTCGGCCCCGTGTTTCTCGAGCCGTGTCTGTAGAGCTTATTCCGAACGGGTAGCGCTTCTCGGTAGCACTGCCAGGCCAGGGATCTCTGGAAGTTGTCCATGGGCCCTGGCCCGAAAGTCGTCCCGAACAGGCGGGTCAGGTACTCCTCGTCGACGTCCAGGTTCGCCCCGAGCTCGTCGTCGTACCTCCCCTCCACTAAACCCCTATAGAATGCTTTGGTTGTGTTGAAGTCACTTAAGGTCGACCCAGGACGGCAGAGTTGCTTGAGAGCAACGCGACACTCGCGGTGCCATTCGCCCTTCCTCGGCCTCTTTTTGATCCACGACTGCAGTTCGGTCATGGAGACGAGCTGCGGGAAAGCGTGCCTCAGATAGATAGATAGATAGATAGATAGATAGATAGATAGATAGATAGATAGATAGATAGATAGATAGATAGATAGATAGATAGATAGATAGATAGATAGATAGATAGATAGATATGTTTCTTTATTAACCACACAGGGCTGTACACAGACGGGACAAATTACAAGGTAGAGGTTTTCTTTTGGAGATAAAAAAGGGGGTTGGTTTTCGATCAAAAGGGATCGTAAAAGGAAAGAAAGAGGAAAGCAAAAGAAAAAAAGGGGGTGAAATAAAAATAAAGGGAAAAAGAAAAATTGATCAATAGGGATCGTTATCACAGAAATGTCAATATAAAGTGTAAAGGGGAAGACAGGTGAGGTTTACCCGTGGAAAGAAAAGCCTACGGAAAAGACCACGGTAACCTCGGTCAATGAAGTCACATGTTATTATTTTTTTTTACAAATAAGTAACTCTCTGTATTAAATTTTTACCGCTCATAGGATCATACTCAAGGTGGCTTCGTCATTCATACGTGCCATCCTTGCTACATTCACCCATCTTTTTGTAAAACATTCACTAGACAAAACTTGTCTCTCTACTCTCACTTTCCTCTTCAAGTGATACTTGAAGAAGTTCACGAGAGATTGACCAGAGAGGAAAGTGTTTGTCTCTAATCCTTTCAGGCGCGTCCACCAGATACATTCTTTCGCCATAGCCACAAGTATGATAAAAATAGCTCTTCCTTCCCGTTTGAAGGAAGGAGACGTGACGATATTAACGATAGACTCGGCTGATAAACCGACACGTCCCACACGTGACAGCAGTCGTTTGACATAAGTCCACAGGTCGGAGATTGTTGGACACTGCACGATTGCGTGCAGAACGGTTTCGTCGCTCTGACCGTATCTCGGGCAGGTCGGCCCCGTGTTTCTCGAGCCATGCCTATAGAGCTTATCCCGAACGGGTAGCGCTTCTCGGTAGCACTGCTTGGCTAGGGATCTCTGGAAGTTGTCCATAGGTCCCGGCCCGAAAGTCGTCTCAAAAGGCGGGTCAGGTATTCCTCGTCGACGCCCAGGTTCGCCCCAAGATCGTCGTCGTACCTCCCCTCCACTAATCCCCTATAGAATGCTTTGGTTGTGTTGAAGTCACTCAAGGTCAACCCGGGACGGCATAGTTGCTTGAGAGCAACACGACACTTGCGGTGCCATTCGCCCTTCCTCAGCCTCTTTTTGATCCACGACTGCAGTTCGGTCATGGAGACGAGCTGCGGGAAGGCGTGCCTCACAAACGGCGACCACACCTGTTCATCGTCGTCTACATAGAGCCGGAGATGTCGCAGTCTCAGCGCATGTCTGCGCATCATCAACCACGGCATGCCCAGCCCTCCTTTTAACGGGTGTTGACAGCAAATGGATCGCCTGACCATCGGGACGCATCCTTTCCACAAGCAGCAGAAGAGAATGCGTTCCAGTTTGGTGATGGTAGGGTCGGGACAAGGTACGACGGTCAGATGGTAGTAGATGATGGACGCGATGTACGTATTCGCCACCTCTGCTCAACCTTTTAGGATGCTCCAGCCCGGCACGGCGCACGTTTGCGCCTTGTCGACCAGTTTCTCGATGACAAGCGCCAACCTCTTGGCTAACACCTTGGTCAAAATGTTCAGGTCTGCATTGAGCAGAGTGATGGACCTAAAGTTTTCTATAATGTCCCCCTTGTTTGGATCTTTCTTCAGCAGCGTTACGGCTCCTCGACTCACAAAACCGGGTATGCTCAGATAGATAGATAGATAGATAGATAGATAGATAGATAGATAGATAGATAGATAGATAGATAGATAGATAGGCAGACAGGCAGGCAGACAGACAAAAAGACAGACATATATATTGGTAGATAGACAGATATATAGTTTACTGTACACACACACACACACACATATATAAACGTGGTCTGATCAATAAGTATCCGGACTGTTGCTATAGTAACGAAACTAAAGCGTGCAGAGTGAAGTTGCTCGGCACAAATTGACCTTTAACTCTGCTGTGCATGTGCACAAAGTTTTAACGTTCTAGCTCACTCCAGCTGTTTACAGCAGTGCTTGGAAGGAAGGTGTGTGGCGTGTGGCGTGTTGTCGTCGTGTTGACCGTGACTGAGGAAGTTGAGCAGAGAATCTGCATCAAATTTTGCCAAAAGCTTGGCGATACCTGCCCAGAGGCCTACGCAAGGTTTTCAAATCGTTTCACCGTTCTCGACACAATCAACAAGATCTTGTGCAACTGAAACCCCAGTGTACTTTTCGCCAGCTGAAAGCAGTTTAGGGACAAACTTGGCAGACATGCGTCTCATACCCAAATCATAATGGACTGAATTGAACGGCAACTAATCTGAACATCCTCTTGTTTTACTGCTATGTTTTATTCAGTTCTGTTGGTTCCAGATCTCCTAGAACGTTCGTCAATATCGACATCATTTTGGTCATCTTGGAAACGCCTAAACAACTCAGATTCTTGTGTGTGGCTCATACACTCCTCTCCATACACTTTCTACTTTCCATAGGTCTCTGAACAGATATCGCCATAACAACTTTCTCAGTCATGGTCAATGCGAAGAGCAAACGCTACACACCTTCCTTCCAAGCACTGCTGTAAACAGCGGAAGTGAGCTGGAACGTTGAAACTTAATGCGCATGCACAACAGAGTTCAGGGTCAATCTGTGCCAAGCGGCTTCAGTCTGCGTGCTTTAGCAACAATCCGGATACTTATTGATCAGATCTTGTAAATATATATGTATGTGTGTGTGTATATATATATTATATATATATATATATACATATATACACACATATATATTTGGGTATATGTAGATATATGTACATGTACATATGTGTGTGTGCTTGTGTGTGTGTGTGTGTGTGTGTGTAATCTAAAACCAAAAGGCACAAGTATAAACGTCACTAGAAGTGACTAAGGGTGCAGGTCAGCACCAGCGTTGCTAGAAATAAGAGTCAAAACCACTCTTAGCTGCGAACAAGGATAGTGACTTCGAAGTTTCGGTCTGCCCAGCCATCATCGGGTTGTCGTATATTCGACTTCGTCTTGGCTTTATATAGTCTCTGCTAAATTAAAATTTTCTGGGGTCGATGGAGCTGTGTTTTAGGGTATGCTGTGATAGAGGGGTGTTATGGAAGATTTTTATTTATTAAATTTGGGGTTGTTCAGAATTCAGCCAAGCATGTCGACCTTTGAAGTCAGGTGAGTCTATTTAGGTTTGTCAGCTTCAGATGTTTGGGCTTGTTTTCTAGGATTCACAAAATAAAGTAAGGGGGTGAAAGGGTCAATTGGTCAACAGATGTGTCACTCCGTTTTGGGTGTAGTTGATTTCATTTGGACACAAATGGGGGATTTGACCTTTGATCTAGGGAATGTGAAGGTGGAAGTTCAGTCCAGCATCTAAACCTTTATAATCAGGTGTGTTTATTTAAGTGTGTCAGACACACACACTCACACGCGCATGCACACGCACACACACACACCACACACACACATATATATACATATATATATATAATATATATATATATTATATATATATATATGTATTATATGTATATATATATATGTATACATACATATATATATATTATATATATATGTGTGTGTGTGTGAGTGAAGTATATTTCCTTTTGTTTTTGTTAATCTTTTTTCAATCTCCATATCTTTTCGTAAAAAATTAACCTTCTTACATTCTCTCCCGTAGGTCGTCCTGTTTGTTTTACATGATTTACTCTCTGCATCACCTTCCTCATCCATTCTTCGCATTTCTCTTTTCTGGTTTTACCTTCTTCACTCATTGTCATTGTCTTCAGTTCCTGGTTTCGAATCTCTGTACTTTTTCCACTTACTGTTGTCTTTCTTCCTTCATTTTCTACTTAACTTTTCATTGGGCTTTTTGGTGGTGTTCTCTTTCTTTCTGCCGTTTTTTCTTCAACTTTTTCCTCTACCTCTTTTTCTTCTTCCTCCGCTCTCGCTGCGTCACTGTACATTTCCTCCACTTCTGCCTGCGTTTCTCTTGCATATGTCCCATTCTTTTACAGTTATAACATATTGGTGGTCTCCCCTCCACCACGACTCTCAGTCGGGTTTCGTCGGGGAGCACTAACTCTTCCTTAATGTTGTACAAATCTGGCAAGGTTATATGTATCAGTGCTTCCTCACCATAATCCCACCAGTTGACGTCTCTCGATTTTTCAACCTTTAGAATGTCCACATCATCCTTACAATTATAAATTATAGACGCTACAAGTCTCTCTACCTCTAACTCCGGCGGCACCTTTCCTATTTTCACCTTCGTTGCTCGTTTTCCACAATAGGAAGCACCCACCTAGCTGTTCTTAATATCATGGTAGCGTGTCTCTTGGCCTCCTCCTCTCTTTCAAACCGCACCTCGACGGTGGCGAACTTCCTTCCTCTTGCGTAGAAGGTCGTTCTGTCTTTAATTTCCGTAAGACATTCCTCAATGTCGTCTGTTTCTGCCACTTCTATTTTCTTGTTGGCCACACTCCACGTTCTATATACAATAATCTTTTCCCTCGTTTTTTTTGTGTCTTCCTCCGGCGGTGTGATCCGTAAGCAATCTCCCACCTTGAAATTTTCGAAATATTTATTCAAACCTTCCTTCTCAATTAATACGTCTTTCAGCTGCAACATGTCGGCCGACAGGCTTTTGCCTGCAGCCTGGGCGTAACTTGTTGTTTGCATACCCACAAAGGGTAGCTACAAAATAATTTTCAAAATTCAACTACAATAGTACTTTCAACAACAACAATTTCTAATAACAATTTCTGCAACTCACAATATCATAAACTCCAACTCCGCAAAAAGCAACACTTCAACGATGCACATGACAATCACCGGTTTTCGATGGAAGGGTCCCAATGCAAATATTTATATCCTTTTGCCAGTGACTTTTCGTCACTGATCTTGAAAAAGTGTATACAAGCAATAATAAATTTCTGAACGAGGTATAGACAGTAACTGCAGGACAATGTGAAGTATATTTGCCATCTCAATATGGCTAACCACTAAGGGTGAATGTTACTGTAGCTTGTAGCCCCTGGAGAACATCTTCTCCAGCTGGCTATTGACACACTTTCTGTGCCTTATCGGTATTTGCAAAGGGAGGTCATCCTTCCCTCGTCAACCTAAGTGATACGCACAGACTGCAGTTTCTGGGTATTGACCCGTTATCAGCGCACGACAATCACCTTTCTCTTTATTATAGGCACAATGGCCTGAATGAAGAGGGGACATAACAATACAATACAGGATATGGGGTACATATAATAAAAATAAACAGGATGATATGAAATGAAATGAATTATTAACAATGAATTAAATGAAATGGCTTACGAGCCCCCCAAAGCTCACAGTTTCATTTATATTACAGTTATACTATCTGGGGTGTTCGTCCGTAATGTAAACGAGTAATTCATCTTGCTCCGTGTATAAATTTTTATACACTATTACATAGATAGATATATACACACACACGCACCCACCCCCACACACATATACACACACACATATATATATTCAGTTAAGCATTTCGAGACTAATAACCTGGTGCAGAACTCTATATCCGTATATTTCAGAAGGAAACGTCAGTCGAATACAGAGCGGTAATAAGAAAATGGAATGACAAAGGAACAAACGATTGTCTTATGTATTTCATTGGCTTACGGCTGTTTCTGCTATCAGATGCAGTGAACTTTTAGATGAATACTTGAGTAACACCTTATAGATTCATCGGAGCCTCGAATATGAAGTGTAATTTGTTTTGGAAAATAATTACATTTATACATACACACACATACACACACACACACACCACACCACACACACACACACACACCACACACACACACACACACACACACACATATATATATATATATATATATATATATATATATATATATATATATATATATATATATATATATATATATAGGGAAAGGCATTAGTAGTGTGAAAGCAAATACGTAGGTGCGGGATGAAAATAAAGGACTCCTCCCATAAATAGAATAAGAATAATTTTTAAATCTGTATAAAGATGGATATATCCAGATTTAGATAAAGGGTAATTAGATCTAACAGTAAAAATATATGTATATACATAAATACACTCACACACAAAACACATATACATCCACATATAAAAAAAAAAACACACACACACACATTCATATATATATATATATATATATATATATATATATATATATAATATAAAGTTAATCCAAACAAGAAAACAAAAAGACAACAACGCGAGGATGTGGAACAAATAAAGTATTATTGGGCGCTCAGGAAAGAAGGGACACACACACACACACATGGGATTCTTTTAGTTTCTGTGTGTGTGTGTGTGCCTTTGAGTCGGTGTTTTCCCTCACCACTGCTTGAAGACCGGACTTGGTTTGTTTACGTCTCTGAAACTTGACGATTCGTCAAAAGAGACCGACAGAATAAGTACCAGGCTCTAAAAAATCTCCTTTTGTCAGTTTGTTGGACTAAAGGCCTTCGAAGTGGTGCCCCAGCATGGCCACAGTCAAATGACTGAATCAATCAATATATAAAAGATAATCTATCATCGCTACCCTTGTCCGTGGCTCCGCTGATTTCTTGAAACGATCGAGCGATGGCCTAAATACTGTGGCGTTTTCTTTGGCCATCGTCGACTTTGCCTTTCATTCTTCTCGGATGGAGATCGTTAAAATAAAGTACCAGCCAAATGGTGGAGCGGGGGTTAAATCATAATGGCATCGTAGGGGCAGCATGTCATGTATGGTGTGTTTTGGTGATTTTAAACTTGAGGAAACCCATCCCTCCGCAAGTCTAAATACAGACGGTTTCTTCGAGTAAGAGAGAGAGGGAGAGAGAATGAATGAAGGTGAATGAACTGTCGTACTGGACTGGTACTTTATTTATTGACCCTGAAAAAAGAAAGGTAAAGCTGAAGCCGTTGGAATTTGAACTTGGATCGTAGAGAGCCGGAACGAGTATTGCAAAGCCTTTTATCCCATGATTTAACGACTCGATCAACCCATCGTCTGGAGTTGATTAAATTTACTGAGTCTTCCTTCTCCACCATCGCCACGACTGAGACAAATAATTGTAGCCATGTTATGGCTGTGTATAGAAGTCCTTTATTGCGTTGACTATGAAATGTTAGGAAGAGGATGGGTTTGAAAGAAGGGTTATGACAGAGAACAACAGATTATGGAATTTATAGAAAGAAAAAGAAAAAAGCGTTAAAATTCTTTGGGAAGAAAAGGAAAGGCCATACAGAACTTGAAAAAGCAAAAATAGTAGAATTAATTTTGTTAATGTTATAAAGTTGGGTGAGATTTAACGAGATTTAAACAAGATTTAAACGAGATTACGTACGGCCGTGAAATGTAATTCTATCTCGTGAATGGAATGTGAGGTGAAAGCAGAAGTGGTGGAGACGAGATGAGAGCGGTGGGGGGAGGCAGGAATGTAACACGTATCGGTGTTAATAATGTTTATTACGAGGTAGTTGGGAGAGAAGCGGAATTGTCGTAATAATAATCGAGACGTGTTGTTAAAATGGCGGTGAGGCTACAATGAATATTGTTGGCAGAAGAGCGTTGTAGTTTCTTTGAAGCATTGTGATACCGAAGTAAATTAACAAACAATAAAGATGCAGAGCTTCTTACAACGCAAAAAGAGAAAGTTGAGTAACCTTTTATATATTTCAAGCACAAAGACATGAAATCATCAGAACTGAACCGTTACTGCCCTTACAGCGAACATGGCTGAATATACGCAAACTTAGATTCCTTTAAGCCAGTGAGTCTCTACCGGGGTCCATATGGCCCTTCAGGTTCCATGTAAGGGTTCGTTGTTAAAAGTTATCTGCAATAAGTCGGTTAAACAACATACAAAATATTTTTAGTTTTTTATAACTCGGAAACTAGTCCGTTAGAAAATCTCTGTTCGAGATAGAAGCTGTGCACGAAGCAAAAAAAAAGTATTGCTTATGGACACTTTAATGTGGCTATCCTCTAAGAGATGACGATACTGCCATTTAACCCCAGGAAGATATCTCCTCCAGCTGGTTTATTCAGTGTGTTTTTCGCACAGAACTAGGGTGGCTCGAGTTATCTCCCACTTGCAATAAATAAACCAGCTGGAAGAGATATTTTCCTGCGGTGAAGTAACAATATCGTCATCTCTTAGAGGACAGCCACATTAATATAGCCATAAACAATAGTTTTTTATACACTTCCTAATTATATTTAATTATAGAGATATGTGACTTTGTTATACATCGAATGGCTTTGAGGGTCCATCTGAGCAAAACAGGAACTAAAGGAGTCCATATGTAAAAAAAAAAAAAGGTGGGGTTGAAAAACATTGGTTTAAACCGTTCGCTACTTGAAATATTTGAAGGTTGCTTCACTTTCCCTATCTATAACCTAACAAACTCTAGGCCCTCATTATTTATTATTTTACTAATATTCTTTTCTACTCTAGGTACAATGCCCTAAATTTGGGGGGAGGAGGCCAGTCGCGTAGATCAATCTCAGTACGCAACTGGTACTTAAGTTATCGACCCCGAAAGGATGAATGACTAATATTGTCGGGGATTTTAACAGGACCCAGCATGGATTCGGGGTCACAAATTTGGGATTTAGTCGATCGTGATGGTCCCAGAATGATTAATGTCAACCTCGAAGGTAGTCAATCTCGGAACGTAAATGGAACGTAAACTAAAAAAACGTAGGCCATTTTGTCCGTCGCACCATACATTTGACGATCCACTGCCATTGACTGCAACAGAAATTGCTCAGGTCAATGAGGAAGCCGCTTACGTGGCCACTAGGCCTCCAAGAAATAAGAACCACATCTCCTTCGAAAAGGACGCTTTGAATGTTGAAGTGGTCGCCACTGGAATGTCATTGATCATTCAAACAATAACAACAACAACTACACTGTGTGTGTGTGTGTGTGTGTGTGTGTGTGTGTGTGTGTGTGTGTGTGTGTGTGTGTGTGTGTGTGGTGTGTGTGTGTGTGTGTGGTGAAGAGGAAAACGATTAGTTTTAAATCTCTGAGCGAGAGATAAGTAGTAACAGTGCTACAGAGTAATGTCTATTTGCCAACGTAAAGTGGCAGTCCTGATTAGGACGATGTTACTACCATTTTTAGTCCCAGAAAAACACCTTTTCCAGCTGGCTATCGACGCACAGCTGCGTCCAGAAACCATTGGTTCGCAGGTACCGTTTAAGGCTGAGTGGAGACATTAGCTCCCTTGTTCGTAGTATAAGGACGAAGTTATGCGTCGATAGCCAGCTGGAAAAGATTTTTTCCTGGGGCTAAAAAAAGTAGTAACATCGTTCTAATCAGGACTGCCACTTTGCGTTGGCAAATAGATTTTACTCTCTCTATATATATATCGTTTCATTTATAGATAAACATATCGTTTTATATATATATACTAGCTTTCGGTGATCCGCTCTACGCGCGGGTAAGAGTGTGGTTGTTACTTTCTGTTGCTTCCTTTCTGTTGTTTATCACCACATTCTCCCTCTTTGTTTCTCTCTCCTTTCTCTCTCACTTTCCAACTCTCTTACTCTTCTTTTCTCACGGACTCTCCCTCGCGTTCTCTTACTCTCTATCTTCTGATAAATAATATCTGTTATAGATTTATAGGTGGTGGTGGGAGATAATAATTCACCTTTCTGAAAGACCTGTGGTGGGAATATTTAAACTATTGCGGCTGTCACGTTTCGTCTTTTATAGATACAAAGAGACATACATTGAGAGAGGCGGTGGAGAAGAAAGAGAGACGGCGGAGGTGTCAAACGTCGTTATAGAGAGAAAGTAGAGGGAAGGGGGAAAGAGAAAGATCGAGGAAGAAAAGGTCATATATGAAAGAGAGGACTGAAAAATAAAATATTTTGAAACCTAAAGATGATTTGGTTTACAATGAGAAAACGAATAAAATAGTTAAGAAGCAAATATTTCAAAACTGGAAAAATTTTCAAATTTACCGACAAATTTTCTTAACGACGGTCGCTTTGAGCATACAAAGGGTATAATGTTTCTTAGCACAGCAAATCTTTTATCCACGCAAAATAATAACGTATCTTCTAATAAATAATATCTGTTATAATTGTGCGGTGGTGGTGAGAGATAATAATTCACCTTCTGAAAGACCTGTGGTGGGAATATTTAAACTATTGCGGCTGTCACGTTTCGTCTTTATAGATACAAAGAGACATACATTGAGAGAGGCGGTGGAGAAGAAAGAGAGACGGCGGAGGTGTCAAACGTCGTTATAGAGAGAAAGTAGAGGGAAGGGGGAAAGAGAAAGATCGAGGAAGAAAAGGTCATATATGAAAGAGAGGACTGAAAAATAAAATATTTTGAAACCTAAAGATGATTTGGTTTACAATGAGAAAACGAATAAAATAGTTAAGAAGCAAATATTTCAAAACTGGAAAAATTTTCAAATTTACCGACAAATTTTTCTTAACGACGGTCGCTTTGAGCATACAAAGGGTATAATGTTTCTTAGCACAGCAAATCTTTTATCCACGCAAAATAATAACGTATCTTCTAATAAATAATATCTGTTATAATTGTGCGGTGGTGGTGAGAGATAATAATTCACCTTTCTGAAAGACCTGTGGTGGGAATATTTAAACTTTTTCGGCAGTCACGTTTCGTCTTTATAGATACAAACAGACATACATTGAGAGAGGCGGTGGAGAAGAAAGAGAGACGGCGGGGGTGTCAAACGTCGTTATAGAGAGAAAGTAGAGGGAAAGGGGAAAGAGAGAGAGACGTAGAGAGAGAGAGCGTGACAGCGCTGGCGAAGGCGGCGGAGGAAAGATAGTAGACGCTATCAAACGACGTTATAGAGAGAAAGTGAAAGGACGGGAGGAAAGAGAGAGATGGAGGAAGACAGGCAGATAAAAGAATGAGAGGAGACTTGTCAAAGTGTGCGTTTTTCGCCCTAGCAACGACACCTTTCAATATAGGGATTTCTAACCTAGCCCACTCGCATCCTCACCTCATTTTACATGTCTCTGTAAATTTTGGAGCCAATCCGACCCCATCTAGTGCCCCTTAACCCGTTCCAATGCCAAAATTAGACAAACTTTTCGCATTTCAGAATTATAATATAGTGATTGATCAGAGTTTCATAAACTTTCGAGAGAAGGTGATTTTTTGATTGGAGTGAAAAACACTGCTTGTGGGATTCGAACCCGCATTTCCTATAGATCTCTCTCTCTCTCTCTCTCTCTCTCTCTCTCTCTCTCTCTCTCTACCTCTCTCTCACACACACACACACACATATTTATGTATATTTATGTAAAGTAATATACGAATATATTAAATTGGAGGAGCAATTCAAAACTTTTTAGACGAATAAAATATCTGGGAAAAGGCTGTCACTGACTTCGAAGTTTCGGATTATTTGCTATCATCAGACTGTAACATGTATAAGTACGTGTGTGTATGTGCGCGCGTGAATGTGTGTGTGCGTGTGTGCGTGTGTGTGTGTGTGTGCGCGCATGTGTGTGCATGTGTGCGTGTGTGTGTGTGCGTGTGTGCGGCGTGTGTGTGTGTGCACATACATACAACCAACCAACATACATGCATACACACGTACAGCTTCACTTTACAGATCTAGAGTTTTTGCAAAGTTACAGGTCCCCAACAGCTAAACTGAATGACAGCTTTCTTATTCATCACACACACACACACACACACACACACACAAGTCAGAGTACTAAAATAAGAAAACAAACAGCAAAAAGTGTACAAGACGCCAGGTAAAAATAAAGACAGACTGAATCCAGCGTGTATAAAATATACACCCTGGGCCATAAGCGATAATGGCGATTGCTAAAATATTCTCGTCACGAAGAAATTCAGTAAAAACTTAGTGTTAACAGCAAACAGCTTTATATCGTCCTTCAAGAAGAGGGGAAGGGATGGGGGGGGAGGAGAGATGACAGAAGCTGTTTTCCGGCAAAGATATTTCGCTTTTTTTAATCAACCTTGAATTGTCTCCTCAGCTCGAGACTAAAACCACCTCAAAGTGAAAAGTACATATGTATGCGTGTGTATATAAATGTATATATGTATGTATATATATATATATATATATATATATATATATATATATATATATATATATATATATAATATATATATATGCATGTATGTATGCATGTATGTGTGCCTGTATATAAATTATATATATATATATGTAGGTGATGGAACAGGTAAAATCCAGGCTACATATGTTTCCTATTTATTCGCATATATGTATGTATGTATGAAATATATATGTATATGTATGTATGTATGTATGTATGTATGTGTATATATAAATATATATATATAAATATATATATATTATATATATATATATATATATATATATACATATACACATCTTTGGTGTTGTAGGAAGTTTTGTTGGTCTCTCGCTCAACTGTGCCCCACACATAATAATCAAGAGGGTGGCTGTCTGATGAGTTAGGTTCCAGATGTTAAGGGTGATGTGGTCACGGAAATTGTCTGACAACTATAACTGGGTTCTCCTGCTTGTTTAGTATGGTGCAGAGTCCTTTTGCCAGATATAGGGTCTTCCAGCAGCCACCCTCTTGATCCAGGGTAACACTACCTCCTCCAGGCACTTGATATAGGCCTCCGTATTGAGTCTGAGGCCGTGTGGAAAGATGAATGGAGGCATAACGTCACCATCACTAGTGATCACTCCAAACACCATGATGTTGACTGGATGTTTGATATCTATCACTCTAAGTACATCTCCTCAGATTGACACTCAGACACTCTGAAATGTTCATATTGGACCTTCTGGTGCGAATGCCAAGCAGTACAGCATGTCGTTTCCAAATTTCTGGCAGAGTTAAATTGCGTCATGGTGCTGTTTTTCTCAAAGACAGTACCCAACTGAACCTACTATACTGTGTAGTTGACAAAATCAAAAGCAAAGAATGTGCATGCGCGAAATTAAATGTATAAAATGGCGACAATTTACCCATCACACCTTGTATATATAAATATGTGTGTGTGTGTGTGTGTGTGTTTGTTTGTTTGTGTGTGTAAATGTGTGAGTGTATGCCTAGTCATGTATAGCAAAGAAATGGCACGTTCAGAAAAACTATTTTCGGTGCGTTTGTAGAGTTTCCAGAGACATTCGTACCATCCTCAGCCGTGTTCCACCGGAATATCTTTGATTTCGTAAAGTGGAGGGAGACAAGGCAGCACCAGTACTCGACTGATACTTATTTCAGCTGAGTTGAGTGCGGCAAATGTAGAATGAAATGCCTTGCTCAAGGAAGGGAACGAATCCACAACCTTATGCCGTGAAGCACAATTTATACGCACGCACACATACATACACACACACACGCATACATACATACCTTGAATTGTCTCCTCAGCTCGAGACTAAAACCACCTCAAAGTGAAAAGTACATATGTATGCGTGTGTATATAAATGTATATATGTATGTATGTATGTGTTACATTTTTTCTTGCTCGTTTACCCCTCTACGAGTTTATTTTATCTTAATTCTCTCGTAGGAAGGCCTAGCTTGACCTTACGTGTTCTGTCTCTGCCTTCAAAACACGTGTCTGCTAGCGACAGCTGATGGAGGGGATTTTTCCTTGTGTAGCATGTCCTGTACTTCGTTTTTCTGTTGCACATAATTGTTTTTCCCGTTTTCGTTTTCGTTTCGTCCTGTTCCACGTCTCTGTCCTTCTGTTGTAACAAAATGTCTATTCCGTTTTCGTTCTGTTGATTTGTTCGTCTTCCTGTGATGTCCTGTACGTATATATATTTAATATATGCATGTATATATACATGTAGATGTCGGTACGTACATATATGTTTGTATGTATGCATATATTTTATTTATTACACTATATATATATATATATATATATATATATATATATGCATGTATGTATGCATGTATGTATGCATGTATGTGTGCATACATACATACAGAAACACACACATACATACACACACGCATACATACACACACACACATACATAGACACACACACATACATACAGACACATGCATACATATATGCATACATACATACACACACATACATAGACACACACACACACACACACACACACACACACACACACACACACTTACAAATGTATATGTAAATGCGCCCGTCTTAGTGGTTAGGGCATTCGGCTGCCGGCGGCGGGTTGCGTCCTTGAGCAAGACACTTAACTTCACGTTGCTCCAATCCACCCAGCTGGCGAAATTATTCTCCAAAAAAATTTACTTAGAAACACACATATTTGTGGAGTACTCAGCCACTTTCACGGGCAGGCTGTTGAACTGAGTATAGGACCCACATAAATTCGTTTTCAAACGAAAAATATTGTAACTCTCCAACACTTGCCTCTTATAGACATGGTTCAAAGAGGAATAATGAAAGTGATTCTCTTGAATGGTCTGTTATATCGAGGACCCCTTATTTCAGGATTAATATTAACAAGTATATGTGTAAGGGAATCTCTTGCCATCCTAAAGTCTTTTGGGCCTAAAACTTTAAATAAATTTACAGAGGTGATCCCGTTTTGCAACCATAAGTTTTCTTCTACTTTTCTGATAGTGTATAAAAGTAAAATTAGATGTGGTGAATATTATTATTTTTTACGGGGATTTGAAAACGGATCGTTAAAATTTCTATTAACAACAGCCACCTGCATGTTTGGCAACTAAATAATTCGTTTTTTTTTTGTTTTTTTTTTTGTTTTCTTTTGCGTGTGTTAGAAAATTTGGACTGGTCCTGTGATGGATTATCATCTTTAAATTAGCAATACTGCATTGAATGAACTTTTTGGTGGTTTGTCTGAGTTTCCTGTTCATTTTCTGATGAGGGTCATTGCCGAGATGCACCTTAACTGTAATCGAACTGCAGCAATGAACTCGAAATGGCCATAGGTATGTTTGATTTGATTTTGTGGAACTGTTTTTGCTTCTGGACCTACAATGAAATTTATGAATTAAACTTTTTGGACGTACTCTTTTGTGTGAGGTGAGTAAAAGAATGTTTTTATTCGATTGATATTTCATTTTAGTTTACTTGGATTTTTAGTACCATGACACGCTTTAGAATTTTTGGTCGATTGTATTTGTCTCTTTGATATATTTGTGTTTTTATTCGCATATATAGTTTTACCTGCTGGTTTTTTTTTTGTATATGTATATTTTTATATGTTGAAGAACCATGGTAATATTTCTATATGATCAAATGTTTGGCGGTATGGTGCTTTATACAAAGTCGTTGAATCGAATTTGATTTTTCTTAATAGTACTAATATATAATATGTGACAATTATAATAAATGTAATATGTGACAATTATTCGGTAGCCATGATATAATTGTCACATATTACATTTACAGATAAATTCCTCTATTTACATAAAATAGAGGTCTCGGATCTTTTCCTTTTGAACGGCAGATGTCAATACAATTTCTAGTTAACTAAACACTTTTAAACTTCGTATACTGGTAGAATGTGTTTATAAAACATCATTTTTTCTTGTTTTTTTGGAAAAAATTCTATATGTTGTAACATATTTCCACTTTAAAATCGAGCATTTCGGCAATTTTAACCAATCGCTCACCTCCATTTGGGGTGAAAAGATTCCGTGCTGTATGAATATGCCCCTCGTTTAAGAAACAGATTGGGTTTATTTACATTTGCAAAGAAAAAAAGATACCCTTCCCCCACCCCTAACCCCACACCTAACCCTAACCTCACCCCTAACCCTAATCCTATAATAGATTGAAATGCAATAGATCGATACTAGGGTCATAATTATGGGTGACAATTTCATACGACACCGCTGCGGAAAATGGGATTTTTTTCTAGCGGTGTCAAATGAACATGTCACCCATAATTATGGCCCTAGTATCGATCTATTGCATCTCAATCTATTTTAGGATTAGGGGAAGGGTATTTTTTTTTCTTCGCAAATGTAAATAAACCCAATCTGTTTCTTAAACGAGGGGCATATTCATACAGCACGGTATGTTTTGACTCCAAATGGACGTATTTGATTGGTTAAAATTGCCGAAATGCTCGATTTTATAGTGGAAATATGTTACAAACTATAGAATTTTCTCAAGAAAACCAAGAAAAGATGATGTTTTATAAACACATTCTACCAGTATACGATGTTTAAAAGTGTTTAGTTAACTAGAAATTGTGTTGAAAAGTGCCGTTCAAAAGGAAAAGATCCGAGGTCTCTTTCATTCTTTTGTTGTCTTACCATTTTTATCAATATATATATATATATATATATATATATATATATATATATATATGTACACATTTCTCTAAACGTGGTACGACTCTAGAACACTGTCTCTCCCCCCTCTCCTACATTTCTTTGCCTTTCTTACTTTGCACTTCACTTTGTCCCTGTTTCTTTTTCTCTCTCTTCCTGTCCACCTTAATTCCTTGTTCCTCTTTTTCTCTCTCTCTTCTCCCCCTCCTTAATTCCTCTGTCCCTCTTTCCCTCTCTTCTCTTCACACGTGACTGACTGACCGACTACTGGCCTTTTGGGTCTGGCAGCAGTCGTGGTAACATCAACATTGTTTTTCTCTGCCCCAAGGCACATTCCTAACACTCCAGCTGAGTTAAATTTGTCTAAGTTGAAAGACGCCTGTTTGTGATGTGCTGCTATTGTTGTTATTATTATTGTTTTTACGTATTATTTTTGTATTCATATTCGTGTAACATCGTCCGTTTTTCCGTCCTTGTTTTGTATACATTCGAAGCTTTCTTCCAAGGAATCTAATGCGCTTAGCTTAATTTTTCCTTAGGCTGGCCAGATTGGAGCAATCTCAAGATTAATCAGCCGAAATTGCGAGGATGATCCGGTTCTTGACTGAAGATTGAAGGCTTCGAATGTCCCGTCCGTCTTTTGTATCGTCTTCTAAATGTTTTGCGTTCTTGTCCCAGTTTGTATTTCCATATATATATATATATATATATATATATATATATATATATATATATATATATATAATCATTATTATTATTATTGCAATAAAATATTAGGATCTTTTCCTTTTGAACGGCAGACATTTCTAGTTAACTAAACACTTTAAAACTTCGTATACTGGTAGAATGTGTCAAAATAAAACATTTTTTTCTCTTGGCTTTCTTGAGAAAATTGTAATTTGTTTGTTTAACGTAGTTTAATTTTTCGAATTTTAACCAATCCTATGCTCTCTTTTGAGCTAGAATCATTTGCTGCGTCTAAAACTGAGACAAAATCCTGTAACTGACCCTAACCCCCCCCCCCAGCCCTAACCCTAACCCTAATTTTTTTTTTCTTAATTGTTAAATTAATTTCATTGTTACGCGTGTAAAAAAAAAACGAAAGCAATGGAAAATAATTTAAAAAATTAACATACAAAATAATTTTATAATTTTATATACACGCTTTCCGTAACACACGCTTTCGTATACGTACGGAAAGCGTGTGTATAAAATTATAGAATTATTTTGTATGTTAATTTTTTTTTTTATTTTCCATTGCTTTAGTTATTTTTACACGCGTAACAATTACATTAATTTATCAATTAAGAAAAAAAAAATTAGGGTTAGGGAGAGGGGAGGGTTTGTTGCAGGATTTTGTCTCGGTTTTAGACGCAGCAAATGTTGTTTACCTAAATGGAGGTAATGTATTGGTTAAAATTGCCGAAATGCTCGGATTTTCAGACGAAATATCTTACAAACTATAGAATTTTCTCAATAAAACCAAGAGAAAATGATGTTTTATAAACACATTCTACCAGTATACGAAGTTTAAAAGTGTTCAGTTAACTAGAAATTGTGTTGACATCTGCCGTTCAAAAGGAAAGGATCCAAATATTATTTTCTAGCTAAATAAAGCACAGGAAATGTAAAATTGTAAACCGGAAATAGTGGCACAACAAGGTTATTGGTTATCGACTGCTATTTCCAGCAAAACTTGGTACTTTGTTGTGCCAGTATTTCCTATTTATATATACATATATGCATATTAATGACTTCTAAGAAGCTGTAAGATTATGGGTATTAATATCCTTATGCTTAAGTAAAGTTCCTTCCCGAGTCATAAGGGCCGGTTTCCCGATTTTCCGTGGCGTATATATTCCCTATCTGGATGGAATTAACTCCTTTTTGCCATCTGAGTGGACTGGAGCAACGTGAAGTAGAGTGTTTTGCTCGAGAACACAACACATCACCCGCTCCAGGAATCGAAACCACAATCTTACGATCATACACGCCAATGCCTAAGCGAAATCATAATATATGTGTGTGTGTGTGTGTGTGTGTGTGTGTGTGTGTGTGTGTGTGTGTGTGTGTGTGTGTGTGTGTGTATACATACACACACACACACACATTTATGTAAGTACTGATATATAGATATATTACTTTCTTCCTTCCTTCCATTTACTCAGCCCACCTCTCCCCTCAGTCCTCTCTCTCTCTCTCTCTCTCTCTCTCTTCTCTCTCTCTCTCTCTCTCTCTCTCTCTCTCTCTCTCTCTCTCTCTCTCTCTCTCTCTCTCTCTGATGTCAATTCTGCTTCTCTTGCACATACATGTAAGAACGTTCCAAGTTAAAAGAAATAAGAAATACTCTCAAGACAAAGAATTCTCCCTTCCTCTCTCTAACTTAATCTCTCCTTCTTCACTCAATCTCTCTCTCTTTCACTTTCTCTCCATCTCTCTCTCTCTCTATCTATCTATCTATCTATCTATCTATCTATCTTTTCAACTATCAATTAATCTCTCTATTTCTCCATTGGTTTGCCTGTAGCATTTCGGGGATTAGATCCAGGCTTGGAGAATATTTGGTAAACTCAGAACCTTCCGTCTACAGGCAATCCATTATTATTCTGCTATTCCGCCAATGCACCGCCACCCCCACCACTACCAGTAGCAGCAAGGATTCTCTCAAACTTACTGTTTCCTGCGGAATCTTAAACAGCTTTTCTTTCCCTCTGAAAGATTGTATATATGGAAGTGTATGTAATATATATATATATATATATAATATATATATATATATTATATATATATATATATATATATACATGTGTGTGTTTGTGTATGTGTGTGTGTGTGTGTGTGTGTGTGTGTGTGTATGTATGTACACAATACATTTTTTGTATATAAATATATGTACGTATATATATATAAATATATATGAACAGATCTATACAAATCGTTCTGACTTCATGAGTATATGTATGTTTATTTATATATGTGTGTGTATGAGCGTGTGTGGAATATCTATTTATCTATCCAAACTAGAATAACTGGGCAGATTTTCCCAACCGATATATCTCACCTCTTTCAAAAACGAGGTGAGATTATCCTGCACGAAATCCGACATCAATCTCTTTAAATCATATACAGTATGAGCAACGAAGTCTCTAAAGTATAGAGAGGTGAGCGTCACGGTTTGAACACCGTTTAGTATATGTCTGGTCCATCAGACTACACCTAGTTTTTAACAGCAACAAAAATACCTCGACGCAGAATCAACGACTGAACCACTGAAAGGTATCCCGAATTGCTAGAAACATCAGCTAACATCCCCTGAATCACATACCTTACGTCTTCAATCAGAGGAGAGCATGTTTTATGATGTGCTCCCTGATAGAAAGGCAAGGTAGTCACGACTAGAAACCCCTTTAACATAGGTTTGCTCCATCAGGCCTTACTTGAACTAAACACTAACAACTAACGGAGTCTCTATGTGGTAAATAAACCTGTTAGAAATAATAGCCAGAGTTTTCAGAAACCATATCAACTTTTTGGAAATAGAAAATTCCCTTCTTCATATAAAGATGGATGAAGGTTTTATATTAGTATAGTGACACTTCTTCCAACATATACCCATACATATATACACAGTTAAACTTCTATATAAAATTATGCGAGGATGTATATAAAATTTGCAGCTATACAAATATACATATCCATCATCATACATGTGTGTATTTTATTTATTTGTTTATTTTTATTCTTTATAGAATTAAGGATAAAATCACTTTAATGATTTTATCGTGTGTGTGTGTGTATCATTATTCAGTTTATTCCAAGATTTCTTGCCAAATAAAGAACCAGTTTCTAACCTAGATCCAAGGTTCCTTCATTGGAATTTCAACATCAACAATAAGGTATTTTTGTTTGTAAGTATGTATGTGCAGATTTTGTATGTTTTGTGGATGTATTCTGATACATATAGTTTTATATCTAAACACGCTCATCTATATTTAAATGATAAACTTCTGGAAAGTTTTACAGATTGTTACAGTTCCAGTGATGGATTGGATCTGTAGTCTTCGAATTAGCTTTCTCCGTACTGTTTTTGAGAAGCCTAATTTCTCAAGATTAGTATTTAGGCAGCGTGTTACAATAGTTACAGGTATAAACCTGAACTTGTAATCTGGATAGAGTAACTGCAGATTTCTTAATAGTTCAGCATAGGTGTTCTCTTTTTCACTGATCTTCAGCTTTGTGTTAATATCTGCTGGGCACCTAATTTCCACAACTGTGCACAGTTTCTCTTCTCTGTCCCAAATCATTATATCAGGTCTGTTGTGCTTACATTTTATTGAGGTCTTCACTGGTACATTCCACCAGTATTCCTTTTTATTCTGAGTGGCAATGGCTTCATTCTGAGTGGCAATATGGTGGGGTTTTATTTCTTTGTATTCGGGATTATCATCCCTACTGATTTCATTATAGAGTGCCCTAGCTACAAGATCATGTCTCATCGTAGATAATACCACGATGACATTTTCAGACAACTACTTATGATGTGGGTGATATCTTCAGTGTGGGCTCCACAAAGTCTGCATCGATTGTCACATTTTACGGTTTTTCCCGCATCTCTGTCCCTTTTGTGACTCAGGTATTTGGTTGATATTTCCTGTTCCTGGATTGCAAACGCATACCCTTCAAAGTATGTATGTATGTATAAAAATTATATAAACGTAAAAATTGGTTATGCTATTGTTTTAGCAACAGAGCCAGTATTTAAAAACAAATCCGATGCTCAATTTAAGATATTCATGGAAGGTAACCTTTCAGCAGAAATTCTTGACTTTCCTTTGTCTATGACCTGATCTCTTCTGCAAATCAAACTTGTCTCACACAACAACCTTCAACGAATCTGTACAATGACCACGTAAACTTTCGACCAAAATCTTTGACCTGTGCTGCTAGAATTTTCCGAGAAAGGAAGAAAGAAGCAGGAGGAGGATTAAGAAGAAATTATGATTGTGAGACAAGACTGTTGCTGTTGTTAACATTGTCGCTGGCACAAGGAAGTGAGCTGGCAGAATCGTTAGCACACCCGACAAAACGCTTATCAGCATTTCGTCCGTCTTTATGTTCTGAGCTCAAATTTCACCGAGGTCGATAAGATATATACCAGTTGAACATTGGGGTCGATGTGAACGACTTGCTCCTCCTCCGGACATGCTGGCCTTGTGCCAAAATTTGATGCTGTAATGGATTACTGACTGGCAACTCAAGCTAGTTTTTACATACTCCCTCTACAACCCCAACCTTATGAAGTCTGCCAGTTAATGTGACTTGGGTATTCTTGTCAACAGCGATCCGCTTTGGAAAAACCACATTTCTAGGATTGTCAAGAAGGATGTCTTAGCATTACTCAAGACTTTTATCAGCCGCTCTCCAGCTATCTGTTTAAAGCTGCATATGACTATAGTACGTTCACAGTTTTCATCACCAATCTGGAATCCCTATCTTGCTCGGCATATGAATTTCCTGGAAACTGTTCAGAAACGTGCAACCAAATGAATACCCGCCGTCAGGCATCTACTGTTCTTTGAATGTCTTGCTTCCTGGAACATGTACACATTGGAGCTCTGATGTCTGGCAACTGACTTCGTAGACATCCACAAGATTATCCGCCATCTCTCCGACAACAATCTTGGGCACCTTTTTGTACTTCATTCATCTAATACTTGTGGACATGCTTACAAATTCGAAAAGCAACACAGCATCCATGACTTTCGGAAATATTTTTCACACTCGGAATTGCTGAAGTATGGAATAAACTACCCGTACCAGTCGTTAGCTGTCGAGATACTACATCCTTCAAAACTTCCATGCTTTCTAAAATTCACCAACAGTACACCTGATGCCGCCTTTTTTCGTGCACCTGGGCACTGTATACAATCTCATTGTTATTACCTCTACCTTAGCGAAAGCGGAGGTATTGTGTTCGGTCGCGTTTGTTTGTTTGTCTGTGGACAAGATATCTCGAGAACCGCAAGATTGATTCGGACGAAACTTTCAGAGATGTTTGGCCTTGTAATTGGCACGAACTCATTAGATTTTGGGATCGATCCGATACTGGTCAAGGATTCTGGATTATGTTTCCTGTTTTTTTTTTTTTTTTTTGCTTAATTTTTGAGAGCGGTTGAGTTCATTTTTAGTATTCTCTTTTGTGAGAGCAGTCGAATTTATTTCAGATATTCTCATTTCAAAACTTATCTCTGGTTAATCATTGAGAGGACGATGGTGTCGCAGACTAACAACTTGTTTGTTTGAGTTTCGTCATTTTTGACCACGGTTTTGGATTGTTGTTACATGTTGAAGGCTTTCTCTTCGAGAATGTCTGTTGCTGAAATTGTTGTATACCACTGTTGAAAATTATTGTTGAGCAACTCGCGCGTGATTGTTTTTCTACTGTTTTCTTCCCATTGTGGGGCTGAATAGTACGTTTTTCATTATGAAAAGCTATGCAGAAGCCGCTGAGTGGGAACAGCTGCGCCGTTGGACGCGAAACGGATAACAGTAAATGTGGAAGAGATAATTGAGCAGTTCGTACAAAGAGAGGGATGTGCAGTAGAGCTGGTCCTTCCAGAAGAAACGGTGTCGAGGATAAGAGTGATAGGACGGTGATGTACCGCACGCAAGAGGTACATCACCGTCACCACCAATAAAGCTGAAATTCTATCAGAAAATGACATGGGGGAATGTTTGGGACCCCTGATGAAAACGGCAACTTTCGTGAGTCGAGAAATGAAATATGGTACGGTGGAGGTGAGGTTTACCACCAAAGAAGAGGCAGCCTCACATTCCACCACTATTTTACGCACTGAAAAGGTGACGCTGCTGCCCACGTATAGGGGCAGGCGAAGTGTACGCATTTGCATTGGGAGGGTGCCACCAGAAATAAAACCAGAGTGGTTAGTGGCAGCTGTTGTGGCTACCACCGAAGAGAAGTTAGGGAGCCGCCTATATTTAAGCATATGCAGACAGTAGAAACGGAACCAAGAGAGAGAGAATCGGTGGTAGAGAATGTACAGCACGGTTTTAGAAATGAGGCATTCATAGTTTACTAACAAAAAAAAATGTAGATATGGAAAGGAGAATTTCCAAGTGGAAGAGATTGGTAAGGATGAAGCTGCCCAGGGAGGTAGCTTCACTCTTACTTCACCCTTTCAAGGAGGAGAAAAGGTGTGTACTATTGAATGTCGACAGATACGACGCGTTCAGAAAATCATATACATGGTATATAACTTCATTCGACGGTCCGGTATGGTTTGATACTCTACCACCCGTAATTGAACACAGAGTTGATAATTTTTTTTTTTAATATATACAATATATAAAAATTATGTGACCTTTTAAAATTATAAAAAAAAAAGAAATACCTGTCCAAAATAATGTGTAAATGTAACCACTCGACTTCGGGGGTCGAGTGGGCATTTTCATATTTTCATTCGTTCTTTTTATTTTTTCTTCCTTACACGATTTCTTTTTGTATTTTTATTTCTCCAATAATGTATAACCTCTATTTTTAGCCCCTTGTGGGTAATAAAAAATTAAGGACGTTGGTGTTGCCTTGGCGGAGGTTTGTATTCTCTGAGTGCTCTTGTTATTAAAATCATATTCAAATTTCGCCGAAGTTGACTTTGCCTTTCATCATTTCGGGGTCGATAAATTAAGTACCAGTTGTGCACTGAGGTTGATCTAATCGATTGGCCGACACACTCACCACAAATTTCAGGCCTTCTGCCTAGAGTAGAAAGGATTATTATAATCATATTAAATGCAGCGAGCAAGCAGAATCGTTAGCATGTTGGACAAGATGCTTAGCGATGTTTCGTCTGCCGCTACGTTCTGAGTTCAAATTCCGCCGAGTTCGACTTTGCCTTTCATCCTTTCGGGGTCGATTAAATAAGTACCAGTTACGCACCGGGGTCGATATAATCGACTTAATCCGTTTGTCTGTCCTTGTTTGTCCTCTCTGTGTTTAGCCCCTTGTGGGTAGTAAAGAAATAGGTATTTCACCCGTCGCTACGTTCTGAGTTCAAATTCCGCCGAGGCCAACTTTACCTTTCATACTTTCGGGGCCGATAAATTAAGTACCAGTGAAACACTAGGGTCGATGAAATCGACGATCTCCTCCCACAAAATTTAAGGTCTTGTGCTTTGGTAGAAGGAATTATTTCCGGCGGCCATCCGGCAGGATCGTTATCACGTTGGGCGAAATGTTAGTGGTATTTACTGTCTTTACGTTCTGAGTTCAAATTCTACCGAGATCGTTTTTGCCTTTTATCCTTTCGGATATGTATCTGTTATATACTGGAGTCGATGTAATCGACTTAGCTCTCTCCGAAATTGCTGGCCTTGTGTCAACTGTCGTTAAAATGTTTCCAATTATTGTTGTTTATATTTTGTTTTTATTTAGCTGTAGACCACCACTGACCTAATTGATTAATTATCCAAAGCGATCCAGTCGTGACCATCCAATCTTTACATTTATCCATGACTACGCTATGTCCAGTATGTCCTTCTGCCTTTTATATTAGGACGGTGATTTGAAGTTGATTTCGTTTCTATTTTTAGCAGATCTACAAATCCTGGAACGTGGGTTATCTTGTTGTTGTTGTTGTTCTTGTCGCCATTATCCATTCCGTTCCTGTTTCATCTTCCAATCCTCAGAAATTTTATTATAAAAATCTTTTGGCAAAAAAAAATCGAAAACAGCAAAAAAAATGCATAAAACATTTTTTTTAAATCAACAAAATGTTGTTGTGGGGTTGTTGTTTTTATTGTAGTTGTTATTTTTTTCCTTCTTGCTCCTACAATTGTTAGTGTTATTGTTGTTGATTAACTCCAACCAGATCAAGCAACTACGTCTTTCTCCAAAGGCTTTCCATTCGCGAACATCCCGCCTTTATCGTTTGTATCCTTCCTATTTTCAAAAGAAGTTAACGCGAGATTCGAGGTAGATTTGGCTTCTGTTTCACGCAGGTCATGCTTTCATGCAGAGATTACTGCTTCATTTATTATTATTTTTTTTTTATTATTATTATTATTATTGTTATTATTATTATTACTACTACTACTACTACTACTACTACTACTACTACTACTACTACTACAGCTGTTGCTGCCAATGCTGCTGCCGTAGTCGTTGTTACTTTTGTTATTGTTGTTATCCGCCATTTTAATCTCTGCAATGAAATAAATGTATTGTTGTCCATTTTATTTGTTGTTGCTGTTATTGTTGCTGCTGCTGCTGTTGTTGTTGTTGTGTGTTTCAAATTTCATTCCGTGAACAGAATATCTTAACTCCGTTAGTTTCGAGCTATTGTTTTTGTTATTTCTTTTTACTGCTATTCTTGTTGAAGCGTTGTTTTTATTATGTATTCTGTTGTTGTTGTTATTATTATTGCTTCTGTTCTTGTTGCTCTCCTTGTTACTACTGTCGTAGTTGTTATTGTTATTGATTTTTCCCCTTTTTTTTGGCTTTGTAATTTTGTACGGTTGATATTTTTGGAGGGGCAGGGCGCGGTTTATAGAACGGATAGAGCAAACATTTTCAATCACTATGCCGCGGCACACAACTGTTCCGCAAAGGGTCGGCAGCTTTGGTGCGAACTTTTTAGTGTAATTGGATACAGAGTTAAAGAAAAAATGCAAATTATTTAAACCCCTTCTGATAAAAATGAGGCGATTTTCTGTAAAAAATTATCAGAACCAAAACTGAATGCGACTTTCAGGTACAACAGCAATAATAATAATAATAAAATGCCCTGATGCAGTACCAGGCAGTGGCTCTCATGGCTTCTGATCTTAACTGATTGGAAGTGTTATCATGTACATTGTTTTGTCTTGGTATAAAAGATGGGCTACAGCAAATTTTCTGCTCAATACCACAGATTTGCTTGTCAGTTGTTTGACCTTAACCAGTTGAGCATGCCCCTTAGTGGCTGACGATATGTGCATCTCTGATCACGAGCAGAAGTAGTGGGGGAGCATCATAGCCATGTGTTGAGAAGGATTCTTTGGGGTTTGAATAATTCACCTCTGGAAACATGGGTGTTTCGTTCAACATCCTTAAACAAGCCTTATTCAGGGACCTTTTGAGCGGGATGGGTTACTCGATCTGAAGAAAATTCTAACTGGGCTCCACCTGCAAGGTCATGTGCTGTTTATCTTGATATGAGATCACCATGTCGCGCACATATGGTTGTGATGCATGTTCCTGGTGTACCCTTATCAGACGGGTAGTCATGATGGGTATACTGGGCTTCATATATTTTACCCCAGTGTCACTTCGATGGCATGCTCTGCTCGCTCACTCAATAATAATAATAATGATAATAATAATGATGATTAATCATGATAATCCTTTCTATTATAGGCATAAGACCTGAAGTTTTGGGAGAAGGGATTAAGTCTATTACATTAACCCCAGTATTTCACTAGTACTTAATTTATCGACCCCAGTGGAATTTGAACTCAGAACGTAGCGACGAGAGAAACACCGCTAAGCATTTCGCCCGGCGTGCTAACGATTCATCCAGCTCACCGCCTTTAAAATGATAATAATAATGATGATGATTTCTTTTGTCATCAGGGCGGAACTTGAGGGTGGGGTAATACAAAGACAGACATCAAGTGTGGGGGTTTCCCGAAATGGTCGTGACTTCTGGGACTTGACTGAAAAAAGAAAGTCACGAATGACCCGTCCTTTTTTTCTTGTCCCTCTAATTGTTGTTTCTCTTGTCCACCTTTGTATCGTCTATCTGTCCGAACGTTTTAATGCCCTCTATTGCGTTTTGTTTCATCTTTATATATATATAATGGAGAAATTATACAAAATGTATAAGTGGATGATGAGTAAAGCATCAGCACAGTTTCGATTACCTGTTATTATCCGTAGATTGCAGGAACTTCATAGTGGTAGTTGAGGTAACAGTATTAATAAAATAGATGGAAAAAAGATTTTATTAATACTCTTATATATATATATATATATATATATATATATATATATATATAATCAAAATAAGCAACAAGAATATCTCCGGTAATTTGATACGATCATTTCACGCTACATCATTTTATTAAATATTGTAAATATTACAACAGTTTTTTAAATGTTGAGCAATCATCAGCCATTTATAGAGGTTTCCCATTAATACATATTTTTCATATTAATTGATAACATTATAGAGAAGGTAGATATATAGACAAGATGTTGATTTGAATTTTAAGAACATTGAGGTAGTAGAGCTTATCTTACCAAATTACCGGAGATATTCTTGTTGCTTATTTTGATTAAACCCCATGGATTTAAATGGATAACACCATACAAAGTTCTGCTGCATCTAACTTAAGTACCATATTCATCTGAATCTAAATTTTGCTGAACTTATATATATATATATATATATATAATATATATATATATATATATATATATATATATATATATATATATATATAATATTTTATAGAAGGAGCTTCTACAGGACTAGAACTGTTTCATTCAAATGAAATCATCAGAAAGCTTCCTGATGATTTCATTTGAATGAAACAGTTCTAGTCCTGTAGAAGCTCCTTCTATAAAATAAATTAATTTACTCTGCCATGTATTGAGTACCTATTTACTGTGGTTAACCCCGACTCAACCCGGGATCTACATATAATATATATATATATATATTGTTATATTTCGGAATGATCATATATATATATATATATTGTTATATTTTGGAATGATCATATATATATATATATATATATATATATATATATATTGTTATATTTTGGAATGATCATATATATATATTATATATAATATATATATATATATATATATATATATATATAGTATATATATATATTGTTATATTTTGGAATGATCATATATTATATATATATATTATTATATATTGTTATATTTTGGAATGATCATATATTATATATTATATATATTATATATATATATATATTGTTATTTTGGAATGATCATATTATATATATATATATATATAATAATGAAGGGTGAAATTAATTAATTTGGAAAAATTATCAATTACACCAAGTAGTCTTCGGCATGTAAAAGCCTCATTCGAGGAAAATTAAGTAATACTAGCAATAAGGGTTTAACAACGAGTTGCCTTACCACACTACCGAATTTAGAAATAGCAGTCAAAGGGTTATAGCTATTTCTTCTACTAAGAGGGAGATCTCAGTAAAAACAGCATTTGGAAGGCAGACACAAACAGGTAAGAGAGAATGAATTGACTGCAATCTATCATACATTTTTTTAGTTATCCACGGACGTACGTTTCGAAATCAAGTTTTAAGGAAAGCATAAGAACTAAATATTAAATATTAAATAATAAATATTCTATCTTACCGAAACTTCTTTTCTCTTCAGCGTAGAATACTATAATCATAAATGATTATATATTGAATTTTGAGATACCAGAAGGCACAACTCCACTCAGTATCAGAGCGAGCTAGAATCCGCAACTGGTATCACCGAATTCAATTTGTGAATGAAACGATTGTGTCAACAGCCCCTTCCCACCCGCGTGTAGCCAAAACAAGATGCTGTGGTCATCTACTGAGATAAAATAGGTTATCCGTAATAATGAAGGGTGAAATTAATTAATTTGGAAAAATTATCAATTACACCAAGTAGTCTTCGGCATGTAAAAGCCTCATTCGAGGAAAATTTAAGTAATACTAAGCAATAAGGGTTTAACAACGAGTTGCCTTACCACATACCGAATTTAGAAATAGCAGTCAAAGGGTTATAGCTATTTCTTCTACTAAAGAGGGAGATCTCAGTAAAAACAGCATTTGGAAGGCAGACACAAACAGGTAAGAGAGAATGAATTGACTGCAATCTATCATACATTTTTTTAGTTATCCACGGACGTACGTTTCGAAATCAAGTTTTAAGGAAAGCATAAGAACTAAATATTAAATATTAAATAATAATAATTCTATCTTACCGAAACTTCTTTTCTCTTCAGCGTAGAATACTATAATCATAAATGATTATATATTGAATTTTGAGATACCAGAAGGCACCAACTCCACTCAGTATCAGAGCGAGCTAGAATCCGCAACTGGTATCACCGAATTCAATTTGGAATGAAACGATTGTGTCAACAGCCCCTTCCCACCCGCGTGTAGCCAACAAGATGCTGTGTGGTCATCTACTGAGATAAAATATGGTTATCCGTATAATGAAGGTGAAAATTAATTATTTGGAAAAATTATCAATTACACCAAGTAGTCTTCGGCATGTAAAAGCCTCATTCGAGGAAAATTTAAGTAATACTAAGCAATAAGGGTTTAACAACGAGTTGCCTTACCACATACCGAATTTAGAAATAGCAGTCAAAGGGTTATAGCTATTTCTTCTACTAAAGAGGGAGATCTCAGTAAAAACAGCATTTGGAGGCAGACACAAACAGGTAGAGAGAATGAATTGACTGCAATCTATCATACATTTTTTTAGTTATCCACGGACGTACGTTTCGAAATCAAGTTTTAAGGAAAGCATAAGAACTAAATATAAATATTAAATAATAAATAATTCTATCTTACCGAAACTTCTTTTCTCTTCAGCGTAGAATACTATAATCATAAATGATTATATATTGAATTTTGAGATACCAGAAGGCACCAACTCCACTCAGTATCAGAGCGAGCTAGAATCCGCAACTGGTATCACCGAATTCAATTTGTGAATGAAACGATTGTGTCAACAGCCCCTTCCCACCCGCGTGTAGCCAAAACAAGATGCTGTGGTCATCTACTGAGATAAAATATGGTTATCCGTAATAATGAAGGGTGAAATTAATTAATTTGGAAAAATTATCAATTACACCAAGTAGTCTTCGGATGTAAAAGCCTCATTCGAGGAAAATTTAAGTAATCTAAGCAATAAGGGTTTAACAACGAGTTGCCTTACCACATACCGAATTTAGAAATAGCAGTCAAAGGGTTATAGCTATTTCTTCTACTAAAGAGGGAGATCTCAGTAAAAACAGCATTTGGAAGGCAGACCAAACAGGTAAGAGAGAATGAATTGACTGCATCTATCATACATTTTTTTAGTTATCCACGGACGTACGTTTCGAAATCAAGTTTTAAGGAAAGCATAAGAACTAAATATTAATATTAATAATAAATAATTCTATCTTACCGAACTTCTTTCTCTTCAGCGTAGAATACTATAATCATAAATGATTATATATTGAATTTTGAGATACCAGAAGGCACCAACTCCACTCAGTATCAGAGCGAGCTAGAATCCGCAACTGGTATCACCGAATTCAATTTGTGAATAATGAAACGATTGTGTCAACAGCCCCTTCCCACCCGCGTGTAGCAAAACAAGATGCTGTGGTCATCTACTGAGATAAAATATGGTTATCCGTAATAATGAAGGGTGAAATTAATTAATTTGTGTCTCTCCTTACTAACCGTCAGCCATTTTGTATTTCTATTGTATGTCTTCATTTGCGCATGCTTATATCTCTATGTGCGTCTATGTTTATTTAGTGTGGGGGGGATGCCTGTAATATTTGTATCTTCTGTTTATATACGTTCATGTAATTTGTTTTTGTTGTTGTTGTTTTTGTTTATTCTTATTTTGTTCATGTGTTTACATCCACTTGTTATTATCATTACATATGCTTGTATGTATGTATGTATGTATAACAACAATACTAGTAATAATAATAATAAATAAATAAAACTTATATAGTTATTTATTTCTATTTGTTTATTTATCTGGGTATTTATTATGTTTTCAGGATCCTCTACCGTCATATGTTGTGGTGTGTGCTAGTGTTCCATTCTAGTTTCCTATTCAGGCTAGGTTTATTTTCTATTATGTGTGTAGCTTCTGTAATTTGTCTGATTGTTGCATCTGTTCTGTGTGTGGACAATATTTTAATTTCTATGTTGTTGATTGAAGCAAAATAACACCAAATATATAGTGCGTGTGTTTTTATTGGCTAAACTGGCAAAATGACCATTCCGAAATATAACAATATCTGTTTCAATACACGACTTCACATAAAAAATCTTGCACAGCAAATATATAAACGTATATATATATATATAGGGAAAGTTTACGAAAAAACAAAAGACGAAGGCAGGTGGTGAACAAAACAAACAGGTCTAATTAGTTTAACGCTCGGGAATAAAAAAAGTCTTTTACGTTTCAAGCCTACGCTCTTCTACAGAAAGGTACACAGAAAAAACAAGGACAGAAACAAGGAGAGAGAGAAAAAGTGTGTAGTGGCTAACGATCTATCATGGCGACTATTGGCGGACAGAGGGGTCAAACAGGAGAAGGAAAGTAGGGGAGGTAACAAGGTGAAGAGGTAACAAGGTGATATATATATATATATGTGTGTGTGTGTGTGTGTGTGTGTATGTGTGTGTGTGTGTGTAGACAGTATACACAGTATAAAATAAGACAGAGAAGAGAAGCATACATAGTACACAATAGTAAATGATAATATATTTAGCAAGGATATTTGTATGCTGTTTCGAGTAAATAAGTTGTAATTATGAAGAGACACCGAAAGATTAAATATGAGGTTATAAAGGTAGCACGAGATGACATCCTTTGATAACTGAGAAATACAATTACCTTGGAGTACAGCAGGATGGTAAAGGAATGGAAAAGGGAATGAGAGAGAAAACCTCCGAAGTGTACCAGAAAAGGATTGAGAAGCTGCTGAAAGGGTGTGTCATTCCCTTCTTAAAGGGGACAAAAAAGGAGATTCAGGAATTAGGTAGAATAACTAGGAAGCTGCTCACAACGTACATTGCTGGCGGCTCTCAAAGTAACACCGTCAGACTCTACCTACCAAGGAAGGAGGCAGAGATGTGTTAAACTTAGGAAAGGCCACCAGTACTGCGATATTGGGGTTGACAAACGATACTGTGCATAGTAAAGACTATTGTCCTCATGCAGAAATATCGAAAACGATTCGCAAAAGCACTAGAGTTCAAGAGAGAGGAGAAAGAATTACAAGGATGATTCCTGATTAAAACTGAGAATGTTTGAAGAACGCTGGTTGTGACTGACTGATGGAAACTTAAAACGAGATACAGAATCACTAATTCTTGCTGCTTAGGAAATAAGTGATGTGAAAGGCAACCAAAGGCTGTGATAAAGAATGTGAATTACAGGATTTTATGGCAGTTCCCAGTAATGACTGGCCATACTGTTACAGCAAGATGACCAGATATGACTATAGAAGTAAATAAAAATAGACAAACTGTAAGATTATGAACTCTGCAAATCCCTATGATGCAAGAGTCGGTATGAAAGGAATAGAAAAAAAAATTAAGAAATACCAGGACCTAGCTAGAAAGTTGAAGAGACAGTGGACAACCAAGACAACAATTATTCCTGTGATAATTGGTGCTCTTGACACAACACCCAAAATGCTATCTTAAAGACTAAAAGAGTTTGGAATTGAAACTTGCATTGTCGACCGACAGAAAAGAATACCATCTTGTATTGTACAAGAATCCAAAGAAAGATTCTTCAAATTTTAGGAAAATGTTGCCACCAAAATAACATTCTAGCTAATGAAATTAGAAATTGTTATGATGATGACGATAATAATAATAATAATAATAATAATAATAATAAATCGACCAGATATTGATGTCAAGGGGAGAAGGAAAGATGTTTCCCAATCGATGCATCAGTCCAAATAGACATTAATGTATTAAAGGAGAAATAATAAACAATAAAGATCCGGAAATAGAGACAACCAGATTGTAAAACAAAGAAGAACTAAAAATATTATCAAATCTAAATGATAAATGATTTGAGAAGGCTTTTAAAAACATGAAAACAAATACGTGACCAAAAGCTGAGGAATTTGAAATATGCTTAACATAGAGAAAATGGAAACTATTGAAAACCACTGCATCACATTGCAACCGAAAATAGAAAACGAAAACTCAACACGTCACGAAGTCAAGACTCACGGATCTGTGCTCAGTTGAGCGCCGAAAGCACGCAATGTTGTCTGAGAAGATGATGATGATGGGGGAGAGGCGGAGATAGGAAGGAGAGGAGGAGAAAGAGAATAGAGGTAGCGGGATAAGGGCAATGATGACGATGATGATGACAGTTGTACAGGTGATGATGTAGGTGGTGGTGGCAAGGTAAGGAGGAGGTGTAGGATAGTGAGGAGGGGCGACGACGATGATGACAACGAAGACAACGACCATGATGATGATGATGATGATAAGGAATATCATTTTCTCACCGTTTTCAATATTCTAAAAAATATAAATTTAAATGGAAAATATTGAACTCGTTGTTGTTGTTGTTGGCCAACGTGAACTGATTGAAATTTTGTCATTGATCTTTGCTGCTTTGCTCCAGTTAAACAATGACACACACACACACACCACACACACACACACACACACACACACAAAAGCATTCACATGCACGCACGAATGCTCGCCGACACCACACACCACCAAACACCACCAAACATCATTCTCACAACACAATTCAAAAATAAAATGAAATCCAACCACCACAATCCGCCTCCATCTGGGAAAATATGTTAGAGAGTTACTAAAAGAAAGGGGAAATAATTCCGTTTGGTTAACGGTGAACTCTACCAGTTAGCTCTAATCGCTTCGTTGCTCTCATTAGTTTGGCTTCAGTTATTTGTATTTTTTTGTTTTTCTTGCGTTGTTACCCTCCCCCCACCGATTCCCATTATTTGTTTATTTTGTACAGATTGTGTTGTTCGTCTTTTTATATTATTTTATGTTATTTTATCTTTTATTTTCAACAATATTTTACTGTATTTTAAATTATTTCTGTTATGATTATTAACGTAATTATACTAGTATCAATATCTTCATCATCATTATCGGTTTCAGATTTCAGCTTAAGGCCAGCAGTTTCAGAAGAGGAAAGTCGATTAGATCGAATCCAGCGCATAACTGGTACTTATTTTATCAACCCACCCGAAAGGGATGAAAGACAAAGTCCACCTTCGCGTAACTACTTCCGCGTTGTAACTATCATCACCATCTACAAGAAGGGAGACCGGGAGGATTGCAACAACTATCGGGGCATCTCACTCCTGAGTATTGTAAGTATGATCTACGCCCGTATCCTACTCAATCACTTCTTCATCCTCGTGGAAGGCGTCTTCCCTGAGTCCCAGTGTGATTTTCGACCCTCTCGAGGCACAATCAACATGATCTTTTCTGCCCGTCAACTTCAGGAGAAGTGTCAAGAACAATAACAGCCTGCAATGTTCATCTTCTGGGGTCTAAAGAAAGCCTTTGACAAGGTCCCCCGTCCTGCAATGTGGACCGTCCTTGCTCGGTTTGGATGTCCGGAGGACATCATTGCCCTGGTCCGCTCACTCCACAACGGTATGGTGGGTAGGGTATGCCATTAAAATGCCCCCACAGACCCGTTTCCCATCACTGGGGATCTTAAGCAAGGATGCGTCCTGGCATCAACCTGTTTCTCTTTGTACATGGCCACCATGTTCAACGAAATTTCCACTAGACTTGCCTTCCATCAATATGCGCTATCTCTTGGATGGCGGACTTCAATCTTGCACACCTCCATGCAAAGACGAGGACCTCCACTACCTCAGTCCGTAAGATGTAGTATGCCGATGACAATGTCACCTCGAGCCGGATCGCAGATTCCTTACAAAGGACAGCTGATCTTTACAAGGCGGCATACGAATACGTCGGGATGCAGGTAAGCACATTAAAGACCAAGACCCTGATCCAACCTGCACCAGGCCAGAACAGTCCACCCACAAACATTAGCATCAACGGCCAACCCCTAGAAGTTGAACACTTCGCATACCTTGAAAATATCGTTTCGAAGAAACGTTTGAAAATGACGTGAAGAACAGGATCAAGGCGGCCCATTCCACCTCCGGTAGACTCAGCCAATATATATTCTTCAACCACGTGCTGATTGAAGATCTGGACAAAGATCATGGTCTTCCGTGCCATTGTCCGGTCAACTCATCTCTACGCTTGTGAAACTTGGACGCTGTACCACTGTGACTTGAATACTTCCAGCAATCCGAGCTACGACAGACCATCAATATAGGATGGGAAGATCATATTACCAACAACGAGGTTCTTCGCCGCGTCTCACTACCAAGCGTCGAAGCCACCATTCTTCGCCATCGTCTCCGCTGGGCAGATCACGCCCAGCGTATGGAGCCCTCTTGCCTCCCGAGGATTATGCTCTACGGAGAACTTGCAATCGGAACAAGATCCATAGGATGCCCGACATTCCGTTTTGAAGACCAGCTCAAACGGACCCTGGCTCAAACTAACATCCAGCCATCCTCATAGGCACACATTGCCATAGATAGGACAGCCTGGAGGACTGCTATCCGCAATGAAGCCAGTTCCTTCGAGCAAAACAGACAACAGAATGAGGAGGTAAAATGCAGAAGAACGGAGCGTCTTCAACATCCTCGACACGCACTGATTATCCTGTGCGAATTCTGCTCACGACTCTTTTACCACCTACTTGGCACAAACATCAGCCGAGGAGACTGGATAGAAACTGACGAATCCAATGCTCGGATACGAGCTGGAGCCGACGACGACTATTATTATTATTATTATTATTATTATTATTATTATTCAGTAGTTTTATTATTCAGTAGTTTTATTTTTATAGCGTGCTTTCACTTCACTACCTCTGTGTGCCTTGGGTATGTGCTGTGATTTGTTGCGATGCTCTGATGGTTACTGTATGGAAAGTGTTTTGCGTAGGATGTGTGCAGTGCCTAGTAGTGCAATTTTCTATATGTTATATGTGTTTGTAAGTCCTGGTGTTTTGTTATGTATTTGTCTGAATATTTTTTTATCAGGCCTAATGCACCTACTATAATAGGAATTGTTTCTGTTTTTAGAATCCACATTCTGGTTACCCCTATTTCCAGGTCTTTGTATTTTGAGAGTTTCTCCATTTCTTTTAGAGACACGTTGTCATCTGCTGGTATTGATACATCAATTAGAAAGCATTTTTTTCTTCATGATCTCTGACTGTTGGTCTGTTGGCCTTAATTTCTCTATCTGTGTGTATTGGCATATCCCAGAGTATGGTTGCTTTCTCGTTTTCTGTGAGCTTTTCTGGTGTGTGCCTATACCATCTTTTTTCTGTTGTTATTCCATAATGTTGGCATAGCTTCCAGTGTATGTAGGTCCCAACATTGTCGTGTCTGTGAATATATTCCTTCTTAGCCAGGACTGGGCAGCCAGAGATAATATGATTCATTGTTTCTTGTCCATCTCCACATATTCTGCAGTTACTTGTTATATTTCTTTTCATTACATGTTTATGGTAATTTCTGGTGGGGAGGCTTTGGTCTTGTGCTGCAATTAAAAATCTCTGTCTCTGATTTGAGTCCTGAGCTTCTCAACTGTTGCTGGGATTTTGCTTTGTCTATTTCTTTTGCATTTAGTTTAGTCCAGTATTTGCCATGAAGGGGCTTTTCTTGCCATCGTTTTATCATGGTTCGTTGCTGTTCTAGTTTTAGTTTCGATTTCATTTGTTTTATAGCTTTTGTTGTTTCTTCATCTTCTTCTTGTTTGTATTTGTCAGCATCCTTAAATACTGATAACAGTTTTTTGTTTTGCTCGTATTTTGCTGCTATTTGTATCAGTTTTCCTTCCTTCTGAAGTAGATATTTTTGCAGTCCTATGGTGGTTATTTTATAGTAGTTTTTCAGCTGTATAATGTCTCTACCACCTTCTATACGTTGTATATATAGCCTTTCTATGTCAGATTTTGGGTGATGCATCCTTGATCCTGTCATTATTTTTCTTGTTTTCCTATCTATTTTGGTCAGCTCAGTTAGTGTCCAGTTAAGGATATTGTAGCTGTAACTTATAACTGGGACGGCTAAAGTGTTAATACCTACTATTTTGTTTTAAGCATTGAGCTGTTTTTAGTATTGATCTAACTCGTCTATAATATTCTTTTTTTATTTTCTCTTTCATTTGTGTGTGCTGTGTCTTATCTAGTTCATGGATTCCTAAGTATTTGTAAGTTTGGCTTTGGTCTAATTCTTTTATTCCATTGGTTTTATCTAGTGTGATGTTGCTACTCTTAACTAGTTTTCCTCTTTTCATGGTTACTTTGGTGCATTTTTCTAATCCAAATTTCATATCTATTTCTTTGGTAAATCCATGAACTGTCTTTAGTAATGTTTCCAGCTGTTTGTCATTTGTTGCGTATAGTTTTAGGTCATCCATATATAAAAGGTGGCTGATCGTTTTGCCGTAACATTTATATCCGCATCCAGTTCTATTTAGCATATCAGATAGAGGTGACAGTGCCAAGCAGAAAAGGAGTAGAGAGAGCGTGTCTCCTTGGAATATTCCTCTTCTAATGGCTTTGGTTTTCATGAGTCCCTCTTTTGTTTGGAGCTGTAGCATTGTCTGCCATTTATTCATAGAGTGCCCTATGTATTTTATAATTGTTGGTGCTACTTTGTTAATGGCTAGTGTTTCGAGGATCCATGTGTGGGGGATGCTATCAAACGCCTTTCTGTAGTCGATCCAGGCCATACTGAGGCCTTTCTTCTTTCTGTGGCTGTCTTCAGTTATGGCTTTATTGATCATTAGTTGATCTTTACAGCCATATGAGCCTTTGCGGCATCCTTTCTGCTCTTCTGGAAATAGGTTGTTTTCGTCCAGGTGCTTGTTCAATCTTTGTGATATTACTGCAGTAAATGCTTTGTACTTTGTAGGGAGACAGGTTATAGGTCTATAGTTTTCTGGTTTTGCTGTCTCATTGGATGAGAATTAAGATGGTTTTCCCTTTCGTGAGCCAATCAGGCATTGTCTCTGGCTCTGCCAGTATGTTGTTAAAGTTTTCAGCCAGCTTTTTGTGCATTCCTGTTAGATATTTCAACCAGAAGTTGAGGATCTTGTCATGCCCAGGTGCCTTCCAGTTGCTTAGTCTTTGCAGTGCCTGGGTGACCTCTTCAGTTGTTATGGGGGTCCAAAGTTGCTCAGATGCTAAGTTTGTTGTTTTAATACTCCTTTTTTTGGTTGTTCATTCGCCGACCATATTTCTTTCCAGAATTCTTCCACTTCTTCTGCCGTTGGTGCTGCAGTGATGTCTATTTTATTTTTGCCAAGTTCTTGGTAGAACTTTTGGGGGTTGGAGTTGAACTGTTTGTTTTGTTCACAGAAACGTTGGCGTTTCTCGTACCGGCGGATCCTTTGTGCTTTGGCAAGGATATCTTGCTTTAGCTTTTCTTTTATCTCAGGTAAATCTTTTTCTGTGTTGTTGTATTTGCATAGTATTTTTGTAGCGTTGATTGTCTACTGATTTCATTGAGAATCGACAGATCTTTTCTCACTTTTTGTATTTCTTTTATCTCAGGTAAATCTTTTTCTGTGATGTTATATTTGCGGAGTATTTTTGTTTTCTTTTTGTTGCTCAGTAGCGTTGATTGTCTACTGATTTCATTAAAAATCGACAGATCTTTTCTCATTTTTTGTATTTTTTTAATGTTATTTATCCACAGGGTTTGTTTGGGTGGTGGTACTCCTGTTTGGATGGGTCTGAGGGAGTATCCAGCTTCTTTTGTGGCTGCAGTGGCTGCTGCATATACTAAGTCATTTAGCTCAGTGATATTGCTATTTGTTTCATTGTCTATTAGTTCCGTGACGGCTAGGTTTATGTTATTTATAATTGATGTTGTTTTTTTTTGTCTATTTTGATTTTTGGGAGGTATGGTCGATGGTCCATTTTGAGATCTGTGGTTTTCAGTTCTTTGATTATTCTACTTTTTATAGTATCATAATCATTAGGCTCCCCTTCGTTGTTTCCAGGTTTTAGATTTGTGTCACTCTCTTTCTCATTCGTATGTTTGTCTGTCGTGTTTTGGCTTGCTGCTTGTCGTGCATTATTATGCATCCTTACGGTCTGGTTCTGTTGTTTTTTGTATACATCGTTTTTGTTGGGAATGTTACGTTTGTCTTCGTGTTTTACTATCTCAGTGTTTATATTATTTGGTATTGTTGTGTGGCTTCTATCAACATTTTCCTGATGTATTTTTTCTTTTAAATGTTCTATTTCTATTTCTGATATTTTTTGCGCTGAGAATATATCTTCGTACGTTAGCTAGTTTATTAGGGTTCATTGCTGTATCCAAGTCTTTATTTATGTTATTTTTCTTCTATATTTTATATGTATATGTTGTTGTGTTTTCGTTCTTTGGGTAGAGCACTGCTGTAAAGTAAGCGTATAGGATTGAAATGTATTCCTCACGTGTCCATTTATGCCTTTTTGGTTTTATTGTCGGGACATGAGGAACAACGTCCGGCCCATTATTTTGACGGTCGTCATTTTCGTAGGGCACGTGTAGTTTTTCGTACTTTTTGTGTAACAAATTTAAATAATAAATTATAATAAATTATTATTATTATTATCATTATTATCATTATTATTATTATTATTATTATTATTATTATTATTCAGGCAGCGAGCTGGTAGAATATTTAGCATACTGGATGGAATGCTTAGCGGTATTTTGTCTGCTGCTACGTTCTGAGTTCAAATTCCGCCGAGGTCGACTTTGCCTTTCATCTTTTCGGGGTCGATAAGTTAAGTACCAGTTAAGCAATGGGGTCGATGTAATCGATTAGTCCCCTCACCAAAAATTTCAGGCCTTGTGACTATAATAGATAGGATTATTATTATTATTATTATTATTATTATTATTATTATTAAGACGGCGAACTGGCAGAATCGATAGCACTCCGGACGAAATTCTTGGCAGCATCTCGTCCGTTGTATGGATTGTTATTGACTTGAAGAAAAGGGAAGATTAATAGATTCGATATGGAGAATAAAGAAATAAAAAGACAGAGCGGTAACGCGAGGAGGAGGAGAGGGAGGCGCAGGATATAACAAGGATGATTTTTATCATCAACATCGTGTCCATAAGACAGACGCACACCAAATTGATAGATTAGCAAAAAGATTAATAAGAACCTTAGCTAAGCTAGTCCCTCTATCATTTATCCGATGTGTCTGTCTATCATTCCTGTCTGTCGTTTATGTCGATCTCTCTAAACATCTTCGTCAAATTAACTGTGGATCTAAAACTGTTTTTCTTTCGCAATTCTGGAAATATTGGTAATGATTCTTCCGATAAAAACGTTTCTTTTCTTTCTGTTCATTATCCCTATCTATCTACCTACCTACCTACCTACCTACATATCTACCTACCTATCTACCTACCTACATATCTATCTAGCTAGCTAGCTATCCGTTTATTTCTCTCTCTCTCTCTCTCTCTCTCTCTCTCTCTCTCTCCCTCTCACACACACACAACGACAGACACAGATAGGTAAGCAAGTATATGTGTGTGTGTGTGTGTTTGTGTGTGTGCATGCATGCGTTTGCATATGTATGCATATTATATAGGCGTATATATGTGTGTGAATGCTTTTGTGTGTGTATGTGTGTGCGTGTATATATATATATATATATATATTCACACATAAATATGTGTACATATACATACGTATGTTCATAGTCCATACATATGTACACACTACACATACACAACAAACGCATATATACGTACATGAATACATACCTATACACCTATATATATAGACGCATAGATACATATATACATATACGGTATTCTTAATCTCTCCTTCTTTCTCTTTCTCTCTCCCATTTCTCCATGTTCACTGATTCTTAGAATTATTAATGTTGAATTGTTCGAATGTTTCGATAAAAAGAAATCAATTTATTGTATTGAAACCTGCTAACTTGACTTAGCGTGTCGTCTGCTGACTGTGATTCAATAAGCATTATGTCCGATAGACGAGTCCACCGTCATAATGGAGGCTGGCTTTTAATACGCTTAATATGGCCGCCAGTCAGAGAGCAACACACACACACACAAGGCATTCCATGCCAATCTTCTAACCCCACAACCCCCGCCCCCGCTACCACCTCCATCTTAGATTTTCACATTTCGTGTCATCTTTAGTAATTTATCATTCGATAACCTTTCATTCTCTCCTTTCCTTTCCTCCCTCTCATTCTCTCTCTCTCTCTTTCTCTCTCTGTCTGTCTGTCTGTCTGTCTCTCTCTCTCTCTCTCTCTCTCTCTATCTCTGCATGCGTGCATATATGTATATTATGTATATGCGTATATGTGTGTGTGCATATATATATGTAATATGTATATATATAATATATATATATATATATATATATATATGCATCTATATATATATATATATATGCGTATTATATATATATATGCATATGTTCATACGCATGTCCATGTGTGTGTGTGTGTGTATGTATATATATATATATATATATATACATATACACACATATACACACACATACATACAAAAATACATACTTACATACAAGTGTACATATATAGCTATACATCTATATATATATATATATATATATATATAATGAGAGAGAGAGAGATAGGCATACAGATATATATTACACACATATGTGTGTAAATGCTCATATATGTGCGTGTGTATATACACGTATATGTCTGTATGTATATGTATGTGTCTACTCGTATCTCCCTGTATCTATACCTTCGTATATCCTACTTTGTCAACTACCACAATATACACCTCTCACCACCACCACCACTACAGCCAATGTAATATCGTTGATATGATACGACAGCGAGAGCACATCCACCAAATGTCTCTCTATGATTTACGGCACAATTTCAGTGTCACCATTCATTTTGGTGTACGCTTCCCTATCATACTCTCTCTCTCTCTCTCTCTCTCTCTCTCTCATTCCCTCACTCTCTCCCCATCTATCTACCTCTGTCTATTTGTCAATTTAACTATCCATCTCTCTATCTGTATCTGTCTATCTGTCTGTCTGTATCTATCTATGTCTGTCTCTGTCTGTCTCTGTGTGTCTGTCTGTCTGTCTGTGTCTGTCTGTCTGTCTGTCTGTCTGTGCCTGTCTGTTTGTCTGTCTGTCTGTCTGTCTGTCTGTCTGTCTGTCTGTCTGTCTGTCTGTCTGTCTGTCTGTATGTATGTATGTGTCTGTCTGTGTCTGTCTGTCTGTCTGTGCCTGTCTGTTTGTCTGTCTGTCTGTCTGTCTGCCTGTATGTATGTATGTATGTATGTATGTATGTATGTATGTATGTCTGTGTCTGTCTGTCTGTCTGTGTCTAGCTATCGACCTATCCATCTCTCTATCGATCTATCTTTCATTTTCTCTCTCTTCCATCTTCATTTTCATTATCACCACAACCACTATCACCATCATCATTACCATTTGAACCACTAACGTTCGCCACTACTGCATTCACCACCACCACCATCATCATCACTACCCCGACCATCACCACCACCGCTACTATTATGACAGTCATATTACCAAATCATGCCAACACCACCTTTGCTGTTAAGTTTTCCTGCAGCAGGCGACCACGAGTAATTTTCCTGCCGTCTTTCTTACGTTATATGAGCGTATTTTTTTATCACCACCACTACTATCATCATCATGTGTATTATGATCATTATTCACCGTCATCATTACCTCCACCATCATCTTCATCATCATCATCAGCAGCAGCAGCAGCGTTATCGTGTTGCGCTTCATTAACATTATTATAAACACTCCAAATTTACAATTATCGCCATTACCACCGATGCTCCCGCCGACGCCACTGACAATACCGACACGAACATAAATATCACCACAAATATTAATATCTTTTCTACTACAGGCCTGAAATTTGGGGGAGGGGGATGAGTCGATTTAATCGATCCCAGCACTTTACTGGTACTTATTTCATTGACCCCCGAAAGGATGAAAGGCAAAATCGACCTTGGTGGAACTTGAACTCAGAACGTAAAGACGGACGAAATGCTTCTAAGCATTTTGTCCGGCTTGTCACCTTCCCGCAAGTAATAATATCGTTGCATTCGACACCATAAACATACCGAAGATCAGCAGGGTTAAAATCAACAACAACAATGACAACAGCAACTACGATATCCCATCCTACTCGATCATAGATATTACTATTATCAGCACCAACCTCTATGTGGTCAGTCAGCCTGCTAGAAATATCAACCTAATCATCTTCAAAGCATAACCCCAGTGTTTTGTTAGAGGAAGGGCATGTTAGACAATGTTCAGTCATTGGAATGCGGCCAAACTGGATCCCCACCTTGAAGGCTGTGTGTCAATCATATACACCTCCCCGCCGCCAACATTTATCTAAAAGTCCAGTACATCTCCTTAGCATCACCGATTTTTCGAGCTGTGTTATCGTAAAGACAGACAGAAAGACATGCACGCGCGCACACACATTCCTATTTCTGAAATAACAACATACTCCTGATTAAATGACTTCCTCATCACATTCGACTAAATTCAATTAAAGGCTACAATCAATTGGTGTAATTATTGTAATCATTTATAGTTGATATTTTCGTGTAACTCATGGAAACAGCTGTTAAGAACAACTGAAAGTTCTGACATTATTGAGTTTCGTTTTCTGTTCTTACAAATATATCCATGTGCGCGTGTGTGTTTATACATGTGTGTGTGTATACATGTAAATATATGTGTATATATAAATATATGTATACATGTAAATATATATTTGTATATATATATGTATACATGTACATATATATTTGTGTATATATATATATATATACATGTACATATATTTTTGTGTGTGTGTATAATATATATATATATATATATATATATATATATATATACATGTAAATATAGATTTGTATATATATATATATATATTACATGTAAATATATATTTGTATATATATATATATATATATATATATATATATATATATAATATACACGTAAATATATATTTGTATATATATATATATATATATATATATATACATGTAAATATATATTTGTATATATATCTATATATATTATATATACATGTAAATATATATTTGTATATATATAATATATATATATCATGTAAATATATATTTGTATATATATATATATATATATATCTGTAAATATATATTTTGTTATATATATATATATATATATATATATATATGTATACACAAATATATATTTACGTTTTTTTCTCTCCTTTTTTTCTCCTTGTTTTTTCTGTGTACCTTTCTGTAGAAGAGCGTAGGCTCGAAACGTAAAAGACGTTTTATATTCCTGAGCGTTATACTAATACATCTGTTTGTTTTGTACACCACCTGTCTTCGTCTTTTGTTTTTTTTCTTAAACTCCTCCTATATATATATATATATATACATACATACATACATACATACATACATATATATATATATATATATAAGTGTAGGAAGAAATGGAGCTGAATGAAGATTTAAAAGGAATTTTGTTAAATCCTCGTTCAGCTCCATTTCTTCCTACACTTAATATATAAAACTTCAGATTTCCGCATTAAGGCACGGATTTTATACCCCATGGTCGTAACTTCAACCGTGCTTTTTGTGTTGTGATATTTGCTACCCATGTATCGGTTATCATCATTTGAATTATCCGTAATAAGATAATTCATTTATCTACTTCAATAATATATATATATATACATATATATGTATACATTATATATATATATATATATATATATATATATATATATATATATATATAGGGAGAGTTTACGAAAAAACAAAAGACGAAGACAGGTGGTGTACAAAACAAACAGATGTATTAGTATAACGCTCAGGAATATAAAAAGTATTTTACGTTTCGAGCCTACGCTCTCCTACAGAAAGGTACACAGAAAAACAAAGAGAAACAAGGTGAGAAAAAATGTAAATATATATTTGTGTATACATGTGTATATATATATACACACATGTAAATATATATTTGTATATTCATATATATATATATATATATATATATTATACACACGTTTGTGCATGCATTTGTCTTATTATATATTATCACACGTTTGTGCATGCATTTGTCTTATATATATATATATATATTTGTATATTTATATAATATATATTATATACACGTGTGTGAATGCATTTGTCTTGTATATATATAATATATATATATATATATATATATATATATAGACATGTATAGAAAGTTTGCGTCCGCCACATTCATTAAAAAGGCATTAGACAGTCGGAGGCTGCATTAGAAGACTTTTCTCCAAATGTATAACACAGTGAAAACCGAACCTGAGGCTACGTGGGTGCAAAGCTAACGGTTATTCCTGCGTCTTTGATCCCAACAGCATTATTTTGGGGCACAGATCTTCTCAATCAAGGTTGAACTTGGACCAAACCACAACAACAACAACAACGCCATTCCCTTCCATCATCATCGCCACCACCCCTGCTAAAAGCTAGCGTTTTTCGTTTTCAATTTCTATTTCGTCCTTAACATGAGGTCCTCCATAATGTAGAATTACCTCATCGATTCAGATATCTCATGTCCATCTTAATAAGAACTTCTTTAACTCCCTGAAGCCTTTTCGCCCCAGGAAGGTAATTCTATTAACTATAAATTACATATGAAAGCTGGCTGAAGATATTTTCTCGCCTCCATATGTTGCATAGTTTCGGTTTGATGGAGTTTAGAGAATTCCTATACGTGTAAGGTCGTGCAGTATAAACGCACACATGGATGCATACACACATTTATCACGTTCCTACGTACACGTGTATACTCGATCATCTACGCATTTTATGTATGTAATCATGTGTGTACATATATATATTTTACAAGTGTGTATGTGTGCATGTACATGTATATCGGGACATATTGATTATAAATATGCATCTATATATGCGTACATATATGTATACTCACATACATGCTTACATAAATATTGAATAAAAGGATGTGTGTGTGTGTGTGTGTGGTGTGTGTACAGAAAATATATATGCATATACGCATAATACTCAGTTGGTTGAATACTTAGATACACAGGCAGAAAGACAGACAAACAGTCAGACAGACAGTGATGGCTGGATATGCAGATAGATAGATAGATAGATAGATAGATAGATAGATAGATAGATAGATAGATAGGCAGATAGATAGATAGGCAGATAGGTAGATAGATAGATAGGCAGATAGATAGATAGATAGATAGATAGATAGATAGATAGATAGATAGATAGATAGATAGATAGATAGATAGATAGGCAGATACAGGAACAGACAGACGAATAGGTACATATATACATTTTTATTAAGAGTACATGTAATTCTTTTAGTCTACGTGTAGGTACATTCAGATCGGTTTAGTTACCGCTACCCGTCACGAAGCTGTAATTGAACATATATAGGAAGCTTGCTTCCCAACCACATGGCTCCAGGTTCAGTCCCACTGCGTGCCACCTTGGGCAAGTGTCTTCTACTATAGCCTCGGGCCAACTAAAACCTTTTCAGTGGATTTGGTAGATTGAAACTGAAAGAAGCCCGTCGTATATGTGCGTGTGTGTGTGTGTGTGTCATCCACCCTCGCTTAACCGATGTTGGTGTGTTTAGGTGCCCGTAAATTAGCGGTTCGGGAAAGGGAACCGATAGAATAAGTACCAGGCTTACAAAAAATAAGTCCTGGGGTTGAATTGTTCGACTAAAGGCGATGCTCCAGCATGGTCGCAGTCAAATGACTGAAACAAGTAAAAGAAATATAAATATATGTAACATATGGTATAATTATAAACATGGCAAATTTTAGCCATTTCTCCACAGACTGAAAAAATTAACAACCTTAACCGATTTTCGGACCTTATCGGGTTCTCATCAGAGGCGTCTACATCATTTTGACAATCTCCACAGAAACAAGCAGCCAAGCTGTTTATGTACTCAACAAATCCATATATATATATATATATATATATATATATATATATTTGGTCATCCCATAAATAATGCTCGGCCACATACAGCGAGGATAACATTCTAAAGGCTGGAGCAGTTTGAATGGGGAACGATGCCCCACCCACCATATTCGCCGGACATTTCCCCATCTAATTATCATTTATTCTGCAGTTTTCAAAATCATTTGGACGGAAAAAATGAGTTCTGAAGACGAAGTCACAACAGTACTAGAGGAGTATTTTTCGTCACGGGCAAGTGACAAAAAATACTCCTCCAATGACGCTCTGTGGGTAGGGATGGATCCCCAGTGGTCCCGACAATGGTAATTCCTTTGTTCGATCAACTCAGTTTTTTTTTTGTAAATGGTTGAGTATTTTTTCTTGATCTGTATTAAACACACCGCTCATCCTGATTGTACTAATTACACTGAACTCTCACACACACAAGCCACGAATTTCCGAGTATATCGACACAAACTTTCCAACGGTGTATTCACTATTTATCGAGTATATCGACACAAACTTTTCAACGGTGTATGCACTATTTTACATCAAGCCATCAATAACTGGTGTGCATATACATATACACGCATACACATACATACATATATATATTACACAACACTACCCCACTGAATATGGCCAATAATTTTCAAACACGCCGCTGGGTTGAAAATGAAATTACTGCAATGATTAACGCTTGGTTCATCCATCACAACGAAGCTAATGTTTACAGTAAAATAACAGAGGATTTAACGAAAAAATCCTTTCACAGATCTGTAAAACAGATAGAAAATAAAATAAAAGAAATTGTTAGGATATTCCCTATTTTTCACGCGCACATGGCTACACTAAAAGCCATTCTTGCCAACGAATCCAGTATACCAAATGACCAAATTCCAACAGGTCAGGGGTCACTTCAACAGCAACAATCAACTGACCTACTTCCATTGACAACAGCACATGATGAACCAAGTCAACAACACTCTAATACTACCACTAGTCAAGTTCCAATGCTGCTACAACAAAAACAACTCTCCACTACTACTACTGCCACAATAGGAAAATCACTACTACATCCACGTAAAACTATCTGCCATTACTACTCTCAAGGCAGCTGCAGATTTGACCACATCCTGGCAAGCCAGAACCCACCATCACAAAATCAACAAGCTGCTTCTAACTGCCAGAATAGAAAAACCACTACTACAACCAAATAAAACCCCCTGCCGTTACTATTCTAAAGGCAATTGTAGATTTGGCCCCAGCGGCACAAACAACAATGGACGCTGTGCTTTTTCCCATCCGACCTTATGTCGTAGACTTGTTATGGGCACAGGAAAAAATTGCCCCCACCTCCACCCCAAATACTGTCCTAAATACAGAATCTATGGTTCTGATCCTAAATACGGATGCATAAAAGGCAATGGATGCACCTTATTCCATCCTAAACTGTACCAAACTTCTGTCTCACAAAGGATGTGCCTGAACCCAGAATGCAACCACCACCATCTGAAGGGCACAAAACGATCACAGAATAAATATAAACAGGAACAGAGGAAATCTAGGACAACAACAAGAACAAAATACAACCACGTTTCCCCTCCTACAATCAAACAACGTAGACAGAACCATGAAAAAACACCAAATAACGCCAACATGAAATATGTATCCTCTGACCAAGTGGCAAACCAAACAAGTAACTCGTTTTTACTGACATACCTAGAAAATATGAAGGCCAACCTAAGCCAGGAGATCCAGCGAGCTATCACCAACCATCTATGCAAATCACAAGGACCACTCACCTCACCCATTACCACTTCCCTTACCTCGACATTCCTGTTAAATGTACGTGGCATCAACCCATCAATTATTGCCCAAAAATGGAAGATCCCATATATAGAGAGTTGGCTTGCCGAAATGGCACATTGCTTCCCTTTCTTTATCCTTACCGAGACTCACCTGAACAACACCCATATGGACGCAGAGGTGAAAATAAAAGATTTCACCATTGTTCGTGCGGATCGCACAGACCGAAATAAGGGAGGGACAGCCATCTTTATCCATGACTCCTTTTCACTTGATGCCAAGGACATATTTTCCAATGGCTACTGTGAATCGAATCGGTATCACTATACAACAAAGCCAAGGACATAACCATTGTTGGTCTTTACAGGCCTCCCCAGACACCTCTAAAGTACTTTGAAGAGTGCCTTAGCAAAGTCAAGTCCTTCCTTCGGAAGTACCACTCTGGAAACATACTAGTGATGGGTGATTTTAACCTCCCTCATGTGAACTGGCCCACAAATACTCTGAAGTTAGGCAAGGGCTCTACATCAGATAGAGCAGCAGCAGAACTGCTCTTTAATCTGATGGATGAGTATTTCTTGACTCAGCTAGTGCTTGAACCAACGAGACAGAATAAAACGATCTTGGGTCTGGTATTGACCAATCACTCTAGCTACGTTCACAGTATTTCAGTCGAAAAAACTCTCCTCTCAGACCACGACATGGTACTCTGCAATCTTAATTCCCGACATATAAAAACCAAACCAGCCAATCCCACTCCATGGCACCCATTTGACAACAATAAACTTCCACAAAGCGGACTGGGGAACAATCAGAAAGGATCTGTCTTCCATCGACTGGTCTTTTACTCTCAATTCCTCTCATATTGAGACCGCGTGGCAGCATTTTGAAAACATTGTCACCTATACATGCTCTAAACACGCTCCCAAGAAATCTACTAACACAAACAGAAACCGGCTCCCTAAAAAGAAAAAAAAACCTCATCAGGCGCATCAAAAGACTCAACAAAAAAATCAACCAATTAAAATATTCCCACACACAACATCCACATTCAACAACAATGAAAAGACTAGAGCTGGAAGAACTTCATCTGCAGACCAACATGAAAACCTCCATTGAAAATCAAAGAGCTGTGGAGGAACAATGGGTAATCAAAAACATCAAACAGAACCCAAAAGTGTTCTATTCTTATGCAAATAAGCATAGAACCACTGTCTCACCCATTGGGCCATTGATTGATGATAACGGCATTCCCCAACACGATGCTAAAGAAATGGCAGAAATACTGCAGAAACAATACTGCTCTGTCTTTAGTGTTCCCACTGATATTGGCGTAAGGGAAAGGAACGAAGTTGACTCCCAACACAAAATCTCAGACATAACCTTCACTGCCACCGACATCGTAGCAGCAATAAATGAGGTCAAACATTACTCTGCTGTAGGCCCTGATAGACTTCCCGCTAGTCTCCTGAAGGAATGTAGATACCAACTTGCAGTCCCTCTGACCAACCTCTGGAGAAATTCGTTAGACGCAGGTTATATACCGAAACAGTTTCTATCCCAGTCGGTCATCCCGGTTTTCAAACAGGGAAACAGATCCCTCGCAGTCAACTATCGCCCAATTTCACTCACCTCCCACATCATTAAAGTGTTTGAAAGAGTGTTAAGATCAAGGATAGCTGACTTCCTGGAGACCCACAAACTCCTAAATGCAAATCAGCATGGCTTTCGCTGTGGCAGGGACTGTCTAACACAGCTCTTACACCACATTGAAGATGTACTCAAAGCTTTGGGAACAGGTTCGAACTCTGACGTCATATATCTTGACTTCAGTAAAGCGTTCGACAGGGTAGACCATAACATCCTACTCTCAAAATTGGCAAACGTTGGAATCCGTGGAAAAGTTCTACACTGGATTCAGTATTTCCTGGCGAATAGAACACAACATGTAGTTGATGGAGTCCACTCAAACCCAGCAAAAGTCACCAGCGGTGTTCCCCAGGGAACTGTTTTGGGTCCGCTACTCTTCATAATTTACGTAAACGACCTTTCCAGTGTCGTACATTACTGCAAAGTGAAAATATTTGCTGATGACACTAAGCTCCAGCAAATCGTCAATGAAGAAGCAGACCGAACTCAACTCCAGTCTGATCTATATGCTGTGAGTCAATGGGCAGACAGAAACAAAATGCAACTGAATGAGGGAAAATTTGAGCTGATGCATTTTGGAAGAAATTCCTCACTAAAACAACCATACTCTCTTCCTTCAGGGGAACCGCTCACAGCTTCTAACAATATCAGAGACCTGGGTGTAATTGTTGATGACGATCTCAGTTGGAGTGCACACATCAACAAGAAGGTCGATATAGCTCGTAGGATGAGTTCCTGGATCTTAAGAACTTTCCGGTCCAGAGAACAAGGTGTCATCATACCACTTTTTTCCTCCTTTGTACGGCCACACCTTGAATACTGCTGCCCACTGTGGTCTCCTCACACAAGACAAAACATCTCCAGAATTGAGTCACCCCAGAGGGCACTCACTAAACAAATTGAAGGCATGGCTGTTCTCGATTATTGGGATCGCCTTAAAGCCTTGAAACTTTACTCCCTCCAGCGTCGCCGTGAGCGGTACATCATTTGTACGATGTGGAAAATATACCGCCAATTTTGCCCAAACGACCTAAACATTAGCTTCAAAGTTCATCCAAGACTTGGATCACGGGCTATACGTCCCCTGCCCAATTCAAGATCACAACATACATGTACACTGCAACATAATTTCTTTTCCTCAACAGGCCCTGCCCTATTTAACATTGTCCTGAAGGAGATCAAAGAGGAAAAGGATCCCATCAACTTTAAACAGAGTCTGAATAGATTCCTTCAAAGAATACCAGATAAGCCACCCATAATTGGATACAACCCACCCAACAAGAACTCACTACTTGAACAAAACTGGATACAACTCACCCAACAAGAACTCACTACTTGAACAAAACTTGACTTAAACAAAACTTGACTTAAACAGGATTCGAATAATCCTATCAGGTGGTGCTATTAAGTTAGACATGGCCTGGACCAATCTTTGGTCGAAACATATCTAAGTTTATCTAAGTCTAAATTTATTCCATAGACTCATATTCCACCAAAGTCATTCTCAGGCAGTATCAATGTGATGCAGAGTGTAACGAAGTTGTTTCTCCTAATTTGAGACACACTCGACCCGAAGGGCTTCTGTACAATATCCGTCTGCTCAGTTTCCCTTACAAGGTATGGATCGATCGGTAGCCACAGAAAATATTTATTCAAAACGCTATACAGTGGGAACAAACCCGAAACCTCGGGGTTGCGAACAGAACTTTTTAACTATTTGGTTACGTTGCGCCCAATTACACACACACACACATGCAACACAACACACACACACACATATGTATAATATACATTTAGAAGAAAAGTGGTGACAGTGACTTCGAAGCTTCGGCCAACTAACTGTCATCAGACTGTCCGATGAAGGCATTATCACTACTCTTCTCATTAAAGAATGATAAATTTATATTCTACAAAGACTACTGAATAATTCTTCAGTTCCAATATTAAAATTTTTCTATTATAATTTGATATAAAAACAATATATTTCTATTTTTCTATTTTTCCAGTTTCAGCTCATGAGCTGTGGCCATGCTGGGGCACCGCCATTTGGTTTGCTACATGATTTTACCTCACGAATGTATATGTGTATATATTTTTTTGTATTTGTCATTTGACTGCAGTCATGCTGGAGCACTGTCTTCAGTCGAGCAAATCGACCCCAGGACTTATTCTGTGTAAGCCTAGTACTTATTATATCGGTCTCTTTTGCTGAACCGCTAAGTTAGGTGCCATGCAGTGGGACTGAACCCAGAACCATGTGGTTGGTAAGCAAGCTACTTACCACACAGCCACAACACCTGCGCCTATATGTATATATGTTTTCTTCGACTTGTTTCAACCATTAGACTGTGCCCATGTTGGAGCACCGCCTTGAAATACTTTTCATATATTCTTTAAAACTTGGTACTTATTTTATCAGTGTCTTTTGCCGAATTGCTTGGTTACGGGAGACATAAATATAACTCTGGCTGTCAAGAGGTAGTGGGGGACAAACACAGGCAGACACACACACACATATATATATTTATACACACATACACATTTACATATATATATATATACACATATATGTATACACACACACACATTTATATACATATATATATATATATATATATATATATATACGTATACACACACAAACACACGTGCAAACATACACACACACACACACATTACACATGCACACACGTACACACATAATATTTGGTGGTTGAATTGGTGCGTGTGTGCAGTTTGTGAAAATTTCACCTAATGCCTGATGCTTGACACGGTTTTTTGATGGTGTGATGCGAATAAGATATTAAGTACGCCCCTGGCTAGGACGCCAACCTGTCGCAAATAACAATTTCAAATAATCTAGCAATCTCTTCTTGCTAAATCTGGGCTATGTATTGTGAGTGCAGAGGGCGCTGTTCAATATGTGCCACTCATGTGTCGTACCTCACATAACGAGCCAGAAATCTTTAGTTCGTTGATATTATAAGATCTGTGAAAACTAAAAACGGCATTAACAGGCATAATCTGTAATTCTTCTTAAAACAAGCAAAGGAAGCAATCCTGGCATTTTAATTCCTTAAACTTAAATATAGAATTGCTTTAAATATATACGTTAAAACGTAGTATAAGAATTAATTACATATAGAATGTATTAAATTTAATTAAATATGGAAAGCATTGCTTTGACTTGCTATATCGAGTATGCTGTTACCTACCTACTTTACTATTAATTTTCCATGCAGCTGGGGTTTCTAAGTATATTCCTTCTCGACAGGTAAATAAATAGGTAGGTAAATATGGAACTAAAAGTTGTTACGGCCGCACACGACATCCATGTAAGACTAATTCAGAAAACATAGCGACTACCTGAGCACAAAGCACCCAGATTTCCAAATTATACTCAAATCAAACAACAAGAGAGACCATTCAACAACGGTGGAGACCTGATTACATGTATAGAAATGTACGTCCAATATACATATATATATATAGATACGGTGGCAGACAGGGTCTAAAAATATTGATTGCCAGGAGAGTAAGGAGGCCCACCGGCAGCTACAATGCTATCATTTAACATCTATAAAAGATTTCATAAATAACATTAGTAAAGTAATGAAAAACGACATAACGCTGTAAACTCAGGTCATCAAAATATAAACCATGCACTGTGTATAATAAGCACACACACACACACACACATACAAACACACTCACGCACTCACAAACACGCACTCGCACGCTTACGCACTCGCACTCTCAAGCACACGCACTCTCTCACACACACACACTCTCTCTCTCACACACACACACACACACACACGCGCGCACTCTCTCACACACGCACACACACTCTTACACACACACTCTTCTCTCTCTCTCTCTCTCTCTCTCTCTCTCTCTCTCTTCTCTCTCTCTCTCTCTATATCACATCGATGACTTTAAACTCTGCTATCTCTCAATAATTTCTCTCCTTTCAACTTTTCCGTGAAGAAATTTATCCGAAACGTTGAATTTTCCACACCCCACAAACAATACGGATGACAAACAAGATTACTCAGAAGCATCATAACTAGCCTGTTTTTGTGCCTAGACACGCATGCGCATACGCACACACACAGAAGTAGAATATGCTTGAAGTTACACACGATACCTTCACAACATTCAGAAAACACGTAGAAGACAGTAAACGTAATCACAGGTGCTGCATCTGGCCAACACAAAAGAAACTACAGCAATGATGTACAAATATAACATTAGGTCAGGTTACAACACAAACAGGTCAGGTGTGGGGACATGCGCCGTTACAGCGCGTCGCTACATCCACCATTTCAGTCCTCATCGCGAAATAATTCCTCATCTGCCGCGACCATGTGGCATGTGATCGACCAGCACGAGCCGTCACGGCCCAATCGGATCCTCAGAAAAGAGAACGCATATTCAAGAACAAACTCGGAAAATCGAACAACTTGGGCAAACAGTCTGAACTGACTCGAATCAGACAAGTAAGAGGACGCAACCCAGTTTCTGAGCAGAGTCTTTGGTTGGATATGAAATCCAACCATTGGTAACCCATAATCCTGCGAAGAGTTCAGGCGGCTCCTGAAGGTCCTCGGAGAGTGTCCAAGTTTCACAACAATAGAACAAGACAGGGAAAACCAGAAACCTGAAGAGTCGAACCTTTGTCCTCCTGCTCAGATATTAGCAACGCCAAACACACTCATCCAGTCAGTTCACATGGAATATTCTGAGTTCCTAGCCTCTCCGCAACAAACCACAATAAACTACGAAGTATCTCAAACCATGCACCCAGCATCGTAACATTTGTACGGAGACCACATCCACGATCACGCAACAAACCAGAATGAAATAAAATGAAAGACGACTTGGAAGTGCCGGGGGGAGGGAAGAGGCACAGCTTGTGACTGCAGTTTGCTTCAATTCTCCCCGCCCCAGATGTCTGTTACAGGGGGAGGGGAATCATCACCAGACACCAGGATACATACATAACACCGCAGAATGCTATTACTACCACCACTACTACTACTACTACTGCTGCTGCTGCTGCTGCTGTGCTACAATAACAACAACAGCAATATCTTAATAAGAACAACAGCAATATTCTAAAAATACTGTCTCTCTCACACTCAACTCAGAGAAATGTATAAAACGCAAACAGGGAGAATAAGTAGCCTCATCAATGTTGCTGGCCCCTAAAACGGTGCTGGGATTGTGCTTTGACCTTGTCCATCTTTCCTACCTTTGCGGCAGCCACCACCAGTGACTACTGGAGTGGAGAGCGGAGAGAGAGCAGAATATGTTCACACTGTCACACTGCCCCATGAAGGCGTTTGGCCTAGTAGTTAAGGTGCTGCACTTGCAATCGCGAGATCATGGTTTCAATTCTTGGAGCGGGTGTTGTTGTGTTGTGTTCTTGAGCAAAACACTTCATCTTACATTGTTCTGTGATCACTTTGACATTTGACACACCTGTGTGCACCTGTTCAGGTAACATCGATTTGATGGAAGAAGAGTGAACTAATCTGCAACACATAACCTATCACCTGCGTAGGTTGTTCGCCAAGAAACAGCAGAACCATCTTTCTTGGATTACCAGGGTTTACCATCACTAACACCCATACCATTAACACCACCACTACCAGCACCAACAATACCATTAATATCTGCACATTTCATAACTACCACAACCACCACTACCAACAGCAGTGCCGCCAGCATCCCCACCGCCAATGCATACCATTCTCAGCACACCACCAACACTTCACATACCAGCACTTACCATCTCCCACTACCACCACTACTCCCAGTACATACCACTGTGACCGCACCATCACCATTGTACTGATTAATGTTTATATTACATATACGTGTGTAGGTATATATATAAAGGTAAACACACTTAGTTGCGTTAACAAAGGGATGTGGATTCGAGTCCCATGCGGATAGGAAAGCCATTTTTCTGTCGAGGGCTTATATAATCCTTTATTAGACTATTTCCCTTAGTCATTGCACGGTGAACGCCACAAGCTTTAAGCTTATGTAAAAATACCATTCACACCAAAAGCATATATATATATATATATATATATATATATATATATATATTGGTAAAAACGGTAAGATAACAAAAGAAAGAAAGAGACCTCAATATTATGTAAATAGAGGAAATTCATCTATAAAATAATGTTACAATTACTCAATAGTCAAGATAAAACTAATTTTTAAATTGTGTTTATTGAAGAGTTTCCTATAAGTATGGTTAACTGGAAAATGTCTATCTATCAGTGTTAAGAAATATTTACCTATATTGAAGGTCACCTCGGGTGAGTAAGGGGGTGTAAACCAGATGATCTTCGTATTTCTATTTTTCCTCTTCTTTACTGTTGGGCTAGTAGCAGGTGTATATTTTATTTTTTCGCTAAAACCACTATATTTTAAAGCCTTATTATAAACTGGGGCAACGCTTTAAAAATGTTTACACCCCCTTACTCACCCGAGGTGACCTTCAATATAGGTAAATATTTCTTAACACTGATAGATAGACATTTTCCAGTTAACCATACTTATAGGAAACTCTTCAATAAACACAATTTAAAAATTAGTTTTAGTTCAAGTACCAATTTAAAAAATATAATCACACATAGCACACAAAAACCACAACAAGAAAACAGCTGTTCATGCAGGAATAAATAATTGTGCCCGCTAAATGGAGCTTGCATATCCGAGACCATCATCTATGAAGCTACCGTGGACTCTATAACCACTAAAGACACCGTTTCGACGAAGAAATGCGTGGGCCTTACAGAGGGTAATTTCAAGGCCAGATTCAATAACCACACCTTGAGTTTTAGGCACTGGAACAAAAGAAAAGAGACAAAATTATCTAATCATATTTGGTCTTTAAAAGATAAAGGTGTCGATTATAACATCCATTGGAAGATTTTGGCCAAATGTAAGCCCTACACCAACGGCAGCGGAAAGTGCGGTCTATGCGACATCTGGAAAAGCAGCTTAGACCCTACTACATGTCTAAACTCAAGGACAGAACTTTTCGGATCATGCCCACATGTGACAAAATTTTTGTTACGTTTTTGGTCCCCCAAAGAAAACATAAAACCTGCTTTCTATATTATGTCCCAAAAAGTTTTTTTATCTCATTATACCTTTTATTATTTCATATATTTTTATATTTTCACACATAATAATTTTTTCTGTACTTTTCTATCCTGCATTTTTTCCTGTGCCTATATAGACGTGTATATAGATTCATTTGTACACGTGTGTGAATATGTATGAGTGGGCAGTTTTAGATGTGTGCGTGTGTGCGGGCATAAGAATTCATATATATATAGACGTTTTTACTTAGTATTTTTCCATTTTTTAGGGGTGGGGGGGCATATGTATATTCATTTTTTGTATATGCGTGTGTGTGTAGGCGTATATAAACATGTGCGGGTATGTACATATATGGGCGTGTGTATGAGTGCATAAGGGCATG
>NW_021831854.1:92500-98634 GCF_006345805.1 Octopus sinensis | reverse complement strand
TGTTTGGGTAAGTCCCACTTAAATAATGCTTCTGCAAATTGAAGCAGGGAGGGTTTTTATAGAAAAATTTTATGAGAATTCCAAGAAATAAATTTCCAAGAAATAAATTTCAAAAGAATTTTATTTATTTATTGTTAACGTACGCGCCGGCATGGCTGGTGATTAAGAAACTAATGTGGTCAGTGTCTAGAACTCTTGTTTCAAGCAAACCAGCAGGCCTTTGAAAGCATTCCAGCCGTCGTCCACTTGCCTGAAGGAATAACGTTGCACGTATCCGTTTCTTTATTACCCACAAGGGGCTACACACAGAGGAGGCAAACAAGGACAGACAAACGGATTAAGTCGATTACATCGACCCCAGTGCGTAACTGGTCCTTAATTTATCGACCCCGAAAGGATGAAAGGCAAAGTCGACCTCGGCGGAATTTGAACTCAGAACGTAACGGCAGACGAAATACAGCTACGCATTTCGCCCGGCGTGCTAACGGTTCTGCCAGCTCGCCGCCTTAAACGTTGCACGTATCGGTGGAGGGACGCAAACCGAGATGCTATCTCTGTGGGCAGAGATTCTCACCTCAAAGTCCTTTGCCCACTGGGAAGAAACGAGAAACACGCCCCTCCAGCAAGGGAGACTCCACAACAGCGCTTACAGCAGGAAACACAGGCTGCATCAAAAGTAAAACCTTCCACCACCCAAAGCAGCAACGACTGCACAGTGTGCAGAGAAAACTTCAACAGCGCAGGAGTGGCTGTGTGGTAAGTAGCTTGCTAACCAACCACATGGTTCCGGGTTCAGTCCCACTGCGTGGCACCTTGGGCAAGTGTCTTCTGCTATAGCCCCGGGCCGACCATGCCTTGTGAGTGGATTTGGTAGACGGAAACTGAAAGAAGCCTGTCGTATATATGTATATATATATATATGTATATATATATATATATATATATATATATATATATATATATATAATATATATATATATATATATAAAAATATATATATATATATATATATATATATATATATATATATATATATATATTATATATATATGTATATATATAGGTGCAGGAATGGCTGTGTGGTAAGTAGCTTGCTAAACAACCACATGGTTCCGGGTTCGTCCCACGGCGTGGCACCTTGGGCAAGTGTCTTCTGCTATAGCCCCGGGCCGACCAATACCTTGTGAGTGGATTTGGTAGACGGAAACTGAAGAAGCCTGTCGTATATATGTATAATATATATATATATATATATATATATATATATATATATATAGTATATATATATATATAATATATATATATATATATTTAATATTAGATTATATGTGTGTGTTTGTGTGTCTGTGTTTGCTTGACAACCGATGCTCGTATGTTTACGTCCCTGTCACTTAGCGGTTCGGCAAAAAGAGACCGATAGAATAAGTACTGGGCTTACAAAAAGAATAAGTCCCGGGCTCGAGTTGCTCGATTAAAAGGCGGTGCTCCAGCATGGCCGCAGTCAAATGACTGAAACAAGTAAAAGAGTAAAAGAGCTACAAAGACGGTAACGAAGATCACCACAGAAACAGCAACAGTATAAGTGACAGGTCTTTACCTCAATGAGGCCAAGACTGAATATATAAACAAGTGCCTGTTCTACAGTGATTGCATCATCCATACTCTCAACAATGCGCCCTTAAATATGGTTTCTGATTATGGATGAAAGCACTCCGTCGGTTACGACGACGAGGGTTCCGGTTGATCCGAATCAACGGAACAGCCTGCTCGTGAAATTAACGCGTAAGTGGCTGGCCCTTCCACAGAACGTGTACCCTTAACGTAGTTCTCGGGGATATTCAGCGTGACACAGAGAGTGACAAGGCCGGCCCCTTTGAAATACAGGTACAACAGAAACAGGAAAAAAGAGTGAGAGAAAAGTTGTGGGGAAAGAGTACAGCAGGGTCACCACCATCCCCTGGCCGGAGCCGTGGAGCTTTAGGTGTTTGCTCAATAAACACTCACAACGCCGGTCTGGAATCGAAACCGCGATCCTATGACCGCGAGTCCGTGCCCTAACACTGGGCCATTGCGCCTCTACTTTCTGATTATAAATATCTTGGGTCATACATATCATCATCTAGAAAAGATTTTCTAGCTAGAAAGGGTATGGCCTGGTCAGCCTATAATGATATGCATAAGATCTGGTCATCAAATCTAAGTAGAGACTTCAAACTCGAAATCTTCAAAGCCACAGTCGAACCAATTCTACTATATGGCTCAGGAACCTGGACGTTGTCAAAGAAGCTTGAGAGGCGGTTGGATGGAACCTACACTCGCCTCCTTATGAGAGCTCAAAATCTCTCGTGGAAGAGTCATCGAACCAAAGTACAAATATATGGGGAAACTACCACCTGTGTCATCTCTTGTGAAAGGTAGGAGAGTCCAGTTTGCTGGACATTGTTGTAGAGCTGAAAACGAGGTAATTTCTACTCTTCTCCTCTGGAAGCCATCTACTCGCGATACCAGAGGGCGCACACTCTCCTACCCTGATGTAATCTCCAGGGATACAGGCATCCAGCAACAGGACCTCCGTAATGCTGTGATGGACCGTGAAGTCTGGCGTAGCATGGTAAATTCCATTGTCGCGACCTCGGTCGAACAGTGATGATGATGATAAGTAACAGCAGCACCAGTGGAGACGCAATGGCCCCGTGGTTAGGGCAGCGGGCTCGCGGTCGTAAGAACGCGGTTTCGATTCCCAGACCGGGCATTGTGAATGTTTATTGAGCGAAAACACCTAAAGCTCCACGAATCTCCGGCAGTGGGTGGTGGCGATCCCTGCTGTACTCTTTCACCACAACCTTTTCTCACTCTTTCTTCCTACTTCTGGCACAAAACAGGGGAACCATGGTGTAACCCAGTATGGTGTGGTAAACTTTCAGATAAATTCGTTTTTGAAATTGCAAAAGCATTTATCTACTCGTATGTGATACTCATGGTTAAACGAATTAGCACTAACCCTCTTCTCAGAAAAAGATGTTTACGCAGAAGATACGCACCAATGATTTTTCAATGTTAGCTATGCTGTAGAGATATAGTAGCGGAGGCGCAACGGCCCAGTGGTTAGGGCAGCGGACTCGCGGTCATAAGAACGCGGTTTCGATTCCCAGACCGAGTATTGTGAGTGTTTATTGAGCGAAAACACCGAAAGCTCCACGAGGCTCCGGTAGTGGGTGGTGGTGATCCCTACTGTACTCTTTCCCCACAACTTTCTCTCACCCTTTCTTCCTGTTTCTGATGCACCTGTATTTCAAAGGCCCGTCCTTGTCACCACGCTGAATCTCCTCGAGAACTACGTTAAGGGTACACGTGTCTGTGGGGTGCTCAGCCACTTGCACGTTAGTAAATGAACTGCGACGTCACAGGTGCCAAGCTGTATCGGCCCCCTTTGCCTTTCCCTTGGATAACATCGGTGGCGTGGAGAGGGGTAGGCTAGTATGCATAGGCGACTGCTGGTATTCCATAAACAACCTTGCCCAGACTTGTACCCCGGAGGGTAACTTTCTAGGTGCAATTCCATGGTCATTCATGACCGAAGGAGGTCACAAAAAAAAAGAGATATTTTAATAATGGTACATCCTCCCACGTAACGACTGGAAGACGTACGGTGCCAGATAAAACCGTCGTAGAAAGACAGATAGTCTCTCTTTACTCTTTTACTCTTTTACTTGTTTCAGCCATTTGACTGCGGCCATGCTGGAGCGCCGCCTTTTAGCCGAGCAAATCGACCCCGGGACTTATTCTTTTGTAAGCCCAGTACTTATACTATCGGTCTCTTTTGCCCAACCGCTAAGTAACGGGGACATAAACACACAAGCATTGGTTGTCAAGCAATGCTAGGGGGACAAACACCCCACCCCACACACACACACATATATATAATTATATATATATATATATATATATATAGATATATATACGACGGGCTTCTTTCAGTTTCCGTCTACCATCCACTCACACGACTTTGGTCGGGCCCGAGGCTATAGAAGAAGCACTTGCCCAAGGTGCCACGCAGTGGGACTGAACCCGGAACCATGTGGTTGGTAAACAAGCTATATACCACACAGCCACACACACACACACACACACACACCATATATATATATATATATATACGACGGGCTTCTTTCAGTTTCCGTCTACCAAATCTACTCACAAGGCTCTGGTCGGCCAAAGGCTATAGTAGAAGACACTTGCCCAAGGTGCCAAGCAGTGGGACTGAACCCGGAACCATGTGGTTGGTAAACAAGCAACTTACCACAGAGCCACTCCCGCGCCTATATATGACGAACTACTTTCGGCTAAGGCAAACATATTGCAATGTTCTTTAATTATTTAAAGATTGCTGATAAAGAAACCATGATAACGTTCGACAACGGGACACGTTGCTTGTCCAAGAAGAATGAGAACATGTAGAATGGTTTACATCTGATGGCATCACCGAAGTGAATATCCTGTTTCGTCTCCAAGGAACGTCAAAAATTTTGGTGACGACAATGACAAAATCAACAACAGCAACATTCGAGTGTTTATTGAGCAAAAACACTTAAGCTCCACGAGGCTCTGACGTGGGGTGGTGGTGAACCCCACTGTACTCTTTCAACACAACTTTCTCTCACTCTTTCTTCCTAGTAGGAGCACTCCGTCGTTCGACGATGAGGGTCCCAGCTGATATGATCAACGGAACAGCTTGCTCGTGGAATTAACGTGCAAGTGGCTGAGCATTCCACAGACACGTGTACCTTTAACGTAGTTCTCGAGGAGATTCAGCGTGACACAGAGTGTGACAAGTCTGGCCCTTTGAAATACAGGTACAACAGAAACAGGAAGAAAGAGTGAGAGAAAGTTGTGGTGAAAGAGTACAGCAGGGTTCACCACCACCCCTGCAGGAGCCTCATGGAGCTTTAGGTGTTTTCGCTCAATAAACACTCACAATGCCCGGTCTGGGAATCGAAACCGCGATCCTACGACCGCGAGTCCGCTGCCCTAACCACTGGGCCATTGCGCCTCTTTCTTCCTACTTCTGCTACAAAGCAGACCCTAGTCTAGATTGCGTATCCTCTGTACCCCATGATGGTTTCAGCTCTCCAACCGTTAAACAGCCACCGTATACGGAATAAGGATAACAACGTAGCTTTCGCGCCCGTGCAACCGCCAGTCTATCACGTGTGGTGGTGGGGATCTTCAAGTTGCCACACGCATTCTTAGGGGCTTAGAGTAGGCTCGAATTAGAGATTATTCTTTGTGGCTGATGGCGTGAGTCCTGATTAGAAGAAGAAGAAGAGGAAGAAGGAGAAGAAGAAAAAGAGGAAGAAGAATTGGAAGAAGAAGAAGAAGAAGAAGAAGAAGAAGAAAGAAGAAGAAGGAGGAGGAGGAGGAGGAGGAGGAAAAGAAGAGGAAAAAAAAAAGAAGAAGGAAAAGAAGAAGAAGAAGAAGAAGAGGAAGAAAAAGAAGAGGAAGAAGAAGAAGAAGAAGAAGAATTGGAAGAAGAAGAATTGGAAGAAGAAGAAGAAGAAGAAGGAGGAGGAGGAGGAGGAGGAGGAAAAGAAGAAGAAGAAAAAAAGAAGAAGGAAAAGAAGAAGAAGGAGAAGAAGAAGAAGAAGAGGAAGAAAAAGAAGAGGAAGAAGAAGAAGGAGAAGAAGAAGAAGAAGAAGAATTGGAAGAAGAAGAAGAAGAAGAAGAAGAAGAAGAAAACAGCAGCATTTCGACAAACAGCAAGCCACCTGTTCTACCCTTCTCGAGGATGACCCTAAAAACTGCCATACTAGCAAACAAAGAGATTAGAAGGGAATTCCGGAAAGGAAAACCCGCAAAATGGGCACCATGCCAGCTCCTCCCAGCAACACAGTTACACGACCATCAACTGCATCACACACATCACCAAGACCACAAATACTACTGCCTGTACCGCACACCATGCAAAAACCACCGTCGGAAACAAGAGTGAATCTCACTGCAATCAATACAATATACACAATATATATATATAGGCGTAGGAGTGGCTGTGTGGTAAGTAGCTTGCTAACCAACCACATGGTTCCAGGTTCAGTCCCACTGCGTGGCACATTGCGCAAGTGTCTTCTACTATAGCC